>NW_015547224.1:0-765 GCF_001515605.1 Sinocyclocheilus anshuiensis | reverse complement strand
ATGTTTTTAGAACATGGTACCACCATGGTCTTTTGAACATTCACTGTGGTAATACCATGTTTTTGGAAATGTACTACAGTAATACCATGTTTTTAGAACACGGCATCAGCCCAGCTTTTTGAACATTTATCATGTGGTGCAGAACATGGTATAAGCATGTTTGTTTGAACATGCACTACGTACAGTGATGTCATGTTTCCAAACATGCATTATGGTAATACCATGGTTTTTTGTTTTTTTTAGGTCAGTTCAGCATCATGGTGTATTCCAAAGTATCAAAATACTTTTCTGATACCATCATATGTGGTTCCACCATAGTACTTTTTTTTTGTAAGTTTTTGGATGTGTTAAAACTATTGTATTCCTGAAGTACCTTAGAGCTCATGTCAATACAGTAGTATGTGTAAAGAATTAAAAGACTTTCACTTAAGAATAAACTTCTGAACGCACACCAGCTAAAATTATTCTTCCCCCACCCCACAAAGTTTCTCCAGCCGCTTCTGTTGTTCTCCTCGCTCAGTCTCTCACCATCTCAGGTGTCATTAGCAGCTTGCTCTATTGTACTTTTCTTTTTATTTTCACTGTAAGTCTGTTTACAAAACTGCCAAAGCCACAATTGTTAGGAGACCCATTGTCAAGATTCCATCGTAAATTATATGTTGCGGTACAAAAAAAAAGCTTCTTCTGAAATCCAAAAGTGTGTGTGTTTTGTTTCTCCCTCAGACATTCTTATGGAAGTCTCTGGCAAAATATCAGCCCTGCTCT
>NW_015547223.1:382-776 GCF_001515605.1 Sinocyclocheilus anshuiensis | reverse complement strand
CTCTCAGAAGAACTCCAAACATCACTCTCCGTGCCCAAGGCAACCAACTTTCGAAGCTCCTACGTCACAAGGCAACCTCCTTTCTCCAGGAAGGCATTCCCAGAGACGACTAGCAGTAAACGTAAGATAAATCTCTGCTTTGTGATTCTCTCAGGTTGCAATTTAAAGAACTCGTGGAAACGAGTTAGAACTTTGGGAATTTCATGCAAACTCCGTCAACTCTCATTCTTCAGAACTGTAAGTGTGTGTGTGTATGTGTGTGTTTAGCTTAGTTTAATGTAATCTAGAATAGCCAATAAATTCTTGTTTAATTTATAAAGAAGTATTGTCTGGTGTCGTGACATTTTTAAGTTAAAACTCTGCCTAGATCCTTGTTACCTTGCTCAAAAATGTC
>NW_015547223.1:0-244 GCF_001515605.1 Sinocyclocheilus anshuiensis | reverse complement strand
GGACGACCGTTGATAAAGTGTAAACTATCAAATTTGAAATCAGTTCTAATCAGGTTGACTTCGAATCTTCGGATTCGAGTCCTCTCAAAACCTGAATTAATTAGTAATAATTAATTCCCTAAGAAAAGTAATCTGACATTACAGCGGAAATACCGAGCTGCGTATACATACACATAAAATTAGCCTATGTCAAAAACACTTGTCATTCTCTGTGCTTTAAATATTTTTTTCTTGCTTATCCGAA
>NW_015547222.1:0-494 GCF_001515605.1 Sinocyclocheilus anshuiensis | reverse complement strand
AACATCATCAGTTATTGATATTTCGTTGGTCCTCTTGTTTTTGCACGTGTTCATAATTTCTTTGTATGACAGCATGGCCTAAAATTATGACCGCACAATTTGGTGTTTCATTGCATTATTATCACAAATAAAACAATTGACTCTGAGCAACTATGCAACATGCTTACAAAATCTTTAACACATTTTTTTTAAATAAGGGTGAAGATGTCAAATTTCCTAGGCCGGACATCAATTTTGGCCACTACTATATGGCAGTTCATTGACCTTCCAACTGACCGTCAAACCATGCTGCAAAAACAAGCCACTTTTATGAGGATTCCCAACTGACCGTCAAGCCATGCTGCAAAAACAAGCCACTTTTATGAGGATTGTGGGCTTTCCTGGAGTTGTTGGAGCCATTGATGGAGCTCATGTTCACGTCATTGATCCAACTGTAAACGATGATAAATAATAGAATACAATTTCAAAGCATCAGTAATAATTTGTGATAATTT
>NW_015547221.1:28434-55532 GCF_001515605.1 Sinocyclocheilus anshuiensis | reverse complement strand
TATATATATAATTTTATATTATGTATAATTAATATAATTAATATACTGTAATTATTTAATGTTATATCATTTCTTTTTATCAAATTTTATATTTAATATTATGTTTAAGGGGTTGTTATGTTAGGGGTAAATGCATAATTGTCATGAAATCAATGTAAACTATAAATGGTCTTAAAAGCAGGCTTTGTTTTCTTTTCTTGGTGTAAAACACTATATTTTCACAATTTTGGGGGGAATAAAATGTAAAAACCTCCAGGATATAGACAAGAATAAAAATGTAAAGTTTGGTGTGTGCACATGCTACTGAAGTGGAGATTTATGACTCAGTGTAGGAGAAAAAACTCATTTTGAGAAAACGACCTTTAAAAATATGTATTGTAATTGAAATCTATTGACACAAATAGATAAAGTGCTATAAAAGAAACACTTAACAGTGTCTTTTGGATGTTGTCTTTCCTCTAGTCTGAAAAAACACTTTATGAAAAACCAAAAAGCCCAAAATCTCAAACTTGACAGGTGCATGAAAAAGCTGTGTTTTTGCCTGCAGTGTCTCCCCTTAAATTTGAGGCTAACTATGAGGTTTTCGAGAGATTTGCACAGTTATTGGCTAAATGACCTGTAATATTGTCATCCCAGTAACCATCATAGAGTACTTGAGCGTTAATAATAGACTAGTCTATTAGGTCTGCCAGTTCTTGAATTTCAATACACTGCACCTTTGGGACACATATAGGATATAAAGACAATCATTTTACAGGCCAGTATCTTATGTACGATAAGAATTCCCTGAACTGATGAAATGGAGAAGCACAGACTTGTCCGTAATGGAGATGTTGACAGTTGCAGAACACTTCCCACAGTGCCGCACTGCCAAGCTGTGCTTGATGTAATTAGTGAGATAATAAGTCTGTGGTGTGTGGGATCAATGGTGCTGTTAGCCGGCTCATTCACTCGCCTCTTTTCCACGCTGCCGATCACAGTCGACTGATATCCCTGGATTGTCCAACAGCCCCGACAGCCGTGAACTGCATCCAGTGCTTTCCATTCACAGCTGATGGTCCCAGTTGACAATATGAGGGACTTTGGTTCAGTCGTCCTCTAGGTTTCTTGCCATGCTGCGGACGCAAGCTTCAGATGAAGAAGTGAATGATGTATGCTCCCGGCGCCTATTTATACTATAGTCGCACCGGTAGTGACGTCATGGCTGTCGCCGGCCAACGAGTTGGTGTTTTTTCAATGTATGCTTCAGACACGGGTCACGACGAGGCGTCCCCCATAGCGACCCCTAGAGGACGCAGTGTCTCGTTCCCTACTCAGGGAACCATGGTTACATAAGTAACCTGAGACGTTTCCCCAGTTGATTAAACACAGTACATTAAGAAAATTGTTTTGTATAACAATTTTTTCTGAAATGTTATGTTTAAATATGCAAATGAGGGTTTATCTAATTAAATATGAACTCAAAAAAAAATGAACTCATTTCCATACATTTCTAGAATAAAAATCTGAACATTGGATTAAGCCAGATTCAAACATCTTGATTAATTTTGTTGAGTTTTTCAACTTGATAAATCAGAAAATACTCTCAACAGCCAGCTTTTGTTTTATGCAAAAAAAAAGAAAAAATAATAATAATTAAAAGTTTACATTTAATTTTTAAGTTAATTTAAAAATGTTAAAGTTTTAAAATACTAAACTTTAAACTCTAGTACACATTTGATTATTAATACATTTGATTGGGATTAAAAAATTAAATCCACACACTAATTTTTATATTACTTTTATAATACTTTTTATATTTTTAATATTATGTCATTATTTCCATAGAAAATTAGGCACAATTCTCATTACTAAAATCCAAGGTCAAAAAATATGTATTGTAATTGAAATCTATTGACACAAATAGATAAAGTGCTATAAAAGAAACACTTAACAGTGTCTTTTGGATGTTGTCTTTCCTCTAGTCTGAAAAAACACTTTATGAAAAACCAAAAAGCCCAAAATCTCAAACTTGACAGGTGCATGAAAAAGCTGTGTTTTTGCCTGCAGTGTCTCCCCTTAAATTTGAGGCTAACTATGAGGTTTTCGAGAGATTTGCACAGTTATTGGCTAAATGACCTGTAATATTGTCATCCCAGTAACCATCATAGAGTACTTGAGCGTTAATAATAGACTAGTCTATTAGGTCTGCCAGTTCTTGAATTTCAATACACTGCACCTTTGGGACACATATAGGATATAAAGACAATCATTTTACAGGCCAGTATCTTATGTACGATAAGAATTCCCTGAACTGATGAAATGGAGAAGCACAGACTTGTCCGTAATGGAGATGTTGACAGTTGCAGAACACTTCCCACAGTGCCGCACTGCCAAGCTGTGCTTGATGTAATTAGTGAGATAATAAGTCTGTGGTGTGTGGGATCAATGGTGCTGTTAGCCGGCTCATTCACTCGCCTCTTTTCCACGCTGCCGATCACAGTCGACTGATATCCCTGGATTGTCCAACAGCCCCGACAGCCGTGAACTGCATCCAGTGCTTTCCATTCACAGCTGATGGTCCCAGTTGACAATATGAGGGACTTTGGTTCAGTCAATACAGAGTTTTTATTTGGGATTTATTGATTCAGTAGTTATATCTGTATATAAATATTTGAATATGCTTGAATTAGCTGATAAAGCAAAATCTGACCTCAGCAATATCAGTTTACAAACTTTTAAAAAGTGATGTTGACATATTTCCTTTTGAAAAAGGATATTTGAGAGGAACATACAGTATAGATGTTTAGCCATACACTAGCACATGGATGACCTCAAAGCCTGTAGAAATGGTTTAAAAGCCACAAAACTTCAGTCTGGATGTCATGGGGCCTTTAATATTGTTTAATGTCTAACTTATACCCATATAATGCCCATAATGTATGTGTGTAAAGACATTTCTGTGGATGTCTTCCGCAGCTCAGCAAAGGATGGTGTGTGATCCGCTATGTTCAGTGGCAGGATGCTGGGGTCCCGGTCCAGATCAGTGTCTCTCTTGTAAATACTTCAGCCGGGGAAAGACATGTGTGAAAGCCTGTCATCTCTATGATGGGTGAGTAAAAGACAGCTTGCACCCAGACTTCAGAAATGAAGGAGCAAGAAAAATATGATCTGCCATATCTAGGTTCATGCTGAAAAGTGGTACTTCTTTTTTATTATTATTATTATTATACAGTATGTAGATGGATGGATGGATGGATGGATGGATGGATGGATGGATAGATAGATAGATAGACATTGTTTTGTATTACATTTCTTCTGAAATATTATGTTTAAATATACAAATGAGACAATATATAATTAAATATTCATGAATATTCATACATTTCCCCATACAAAAATCTGAACATTAGATGAAGCCAGGCTCAAAATTCTTATTTAATTTTACCGACATATTTGAGTTAAAGGTTTTGGATATCACTCCATAAATTAGAAAATACTGTCAACAGCCAGGAAAAAATAAATAAATAAAAATAATCATTATAATATTCATAAAATTGTTTAAATTCATTAAAAGAATTGTTTAAAATATAATAAACGGTTGATTAAAAAAAGCTGAATTATGAACATAAAATTCACTTTGTTAATAAATATATTTTTTATATTATTGTTTATATAATTTAATAACATGTCATTATTGGTGTAAAACAAGACAAAAATGTTTTTGTTTTTTTGTAAAGAAATTCATATAATACATAACATATTTCACTAATAACACTAAATTGAAGCTGTACGCTGTAAGTCTTTTGATCAGTATATCATTAAGACCTTAATAAACCTAAATTCATAAATCCAATTGTCAGTTGTCAAGTTGACAGTTTATATATTTTACATACCCATTACACAATTTCATTCTGTCATTGTTTCATGAATAAAATCATTGGTCCTCATTCATGAAACATGAGCAGAACGATTTTTTGTGTAAATCATTCGGAAAGTCGTTCTGACGTAACTATGTATTAGAATGATATTTAACGAGTTAATTTGCCCTGTCCTTTTTTCGTTTTTTACTCTTTAACTTTGGGTAAAATGCAGAGCTCGTCACTGTCCCTTTTTACACAGCCGTCCAATCACAGTAGAGTATGCATTTTTATATTCAGTAATATTCTTCAAAATAAGATACTGGTAACATGTTACTGCCGTGAATATTCCAAATCATAGCAAACAACGCGTCACTCCAGAAAAATGCAGTGCCTCTAAAGCTCTCTCAAGCACCACCAGCTGGTCGTTTTCAGATGAGCACCAGGCATTATGTCAGCTGGCTAAAAACGCTCTGGTGGACACACGTTCATTTATTAATTTATTGTTAGGCATATAGCCTATTAGTCTCTTATGCATTTATGCTATATAACTTATCAAACCTGAGAATTGAGTCCAAGGATTCCACACCATTCCTAGATACGTAATTTGCGTAGCTGTGAATGAGCGTACATGCGCGCCCTATTTACGAATGATTGGAACTCATTAACATACACACATTTAACTATCAAATCTGACCTTTACGAAGTATTTGTGAATGCGGAGGAGAGTTTTCAGGAAGGTCAGTTTTACACGCAAATTACTCAGAATTTACTCATATATTTACGAATGTTTCATGAATGAGGCCCAATGCCCGCAGTTGGACTCATCCAGCGCCGCCTCAGTGTGGGCCAGGCCCAGGCAGGTGACGCAGTGGTCATGTTAATCTGGCGGCTCTATTGGTCCCGCGCAGATATTGCAGACTGTAGCCATAATGAATTCAGCAGGTGATGTAGAAGATTCTGACGTAATTGTCGCGTGCTCCGCATTTTATACTGCTTCTCGAGCTCGTTAGTATTTGCATGCGATTTGCATACTTTGTGACAATTGGCCAGTCAATTGTACTGGCGTGAGCCAATAGGACTTCAGGAAAGGTTGGAAGGGAAGGAGTTCTTATAAGCAGAGAAACCTCCGCGATGTCTCGTGAAAGCTCGAAAGGGAACTGCCAGTTTTTGTTCTCGTTTTACCCCGTTGTCTGTCTCTGTGTATTTTGTTAGGTCTTCCGGCTCAGCCTGCTACAGCGACCATGCCCCGAACTCTCGCTATTGACTGCACGGAGGTATGCAAATACATAGGTTGACAGGCAAGGTAGGACATCTTATCATTGCATTTGGACAGAATGTAATGATTGGTAAAACATTTTATGGTCCTTAGACTTTTACAGAAGATATAGGCTGTCAATATATTTGAATAATTTAGAACACTTTAATCGTTTATTGCTATCAGGATTTGAAGACTCTTAACCATCCATATTCATCCATTCAGACAAGCAGAGCTAAAGCACACTTTCACAAGATGCATGTAATTTTATTTTTTTAAAGCTTGAGGGCCAAAAGTTACATAGTGTACATAGTGTACTCAGTGATAATATTCAATAAATCTTGGATTCATATGGGGAGGAGCATATCAATCCAAAGTGTCCCTCAATCCAATGTTCTGATAGTAGACTGGCACAAGGCTAGTTTTTAAACTATGTGCCATTATCAACTTTTCGATATGAAGCAAAATTCTTTTTCAAGACAATTTTTTCCAGTTTATTCCAAAACAAACACCGATTCAAATCACATCATTTGACTTAAATGTTGAATTAAATTTTAAACATCTCACATACATTGTTAAGTTAAGGACATTTCCTTTAATCCTAAAACACAACAAAATATAATGCGTAATTCAAAATATGGGGAAAACACCTGTGCAAGATCGATATGGAAAATTACTTCATAAAAGCCCATTTGCACCAAGGATAACTAATACGATAAAGATATAGTTGTAAAACAATGTTCTACATTTGATAGAATAGCAGATCTCACACTACAACTATAACAATGATGGCACAGACAAACAATATTGTTAAAATCACTTTTAGAATGATTTTTTTCAGGCTAGTTATCATTATAGTTATCATTCTAGTTATCATTCTAGGCTTGAACGGGCCTTTTCACAGTACATTGAACCGTATTCTTATGGACTTTTTTTAAGAGTGTGGGTCAACTAGGTACTTTATAAAATACATAAAAATACATATACAGATTGCATACTGCAAAAATGGTTGCATGGAGTTGCATAGTAGTTTGCTATTGCAAACATAGCTAAAGACAGTTTTACTATCAGGAAAGGGAGTAAAGATAAGTCATTTGACTGGCTGGTCAGGCTGATTTAGAGTCGTTCGGCATCTAAACCAGAAAGGCCAGTCTTTCAGGCAGATGGACCTGGTTATTGCATGGTAAGATTGTTTCAACACCGATGATGTGTGACTACATAACATTCTACAGCTGCCTGAATATGTTTATATAAAAGATGTCGCATTTCTTTGTTGCTGAGCGCTAAGACCATAATTCTGCTCCTCAGAAGAAAACAGACCAGAGCATCAAACACTACCATTGTTTTCAGCTACATAATCTGTCAGATTTTCAAGTGGGTGACACAGTCTCATTAAATTATGTGCTTTCCTACTCCATGTGTCATATTTATTCATGCAGCTAACAAACCACTTAGAGCCAAGAGACCGTATGATTTATCTCCCTCTCATGGATATTAAGGGGATCTGGCATCATTCAGCCCCATACATGGTCTCTCTCTAGATGATTTTCTTCAACATCACTTTGGAACACAAGCTAAAAGCTCCCTATTTATGATTAAGATATAAATCAGTGTGGCAGCAAGGGAGGTGTAGACAGTTATGTGTATAGTCATACCTGCATGTGGGCTGAATATGAAATATGACAGCTGTGGATACATGCTCAGTGTCTATTTTTTGCTTTCCACATGCAATTATCCATACAACACCTAAAGTATATTTTATTGGTTGAAATGCATAAAGCGGAATACAGACAAGTTTTACCTATTAAATTTACTTTGCATTTTTCTTTTAAATCTAAGAAAGCTTTTTAACAATCATTCACCCACATATACTTGGCTACAGTCCTTTTAGCAGGCACTTTAATCAAAAATAATAGGACGTTCCCTCTGGAGCAACTCTAGGGTTAAGCACCTTGTTGAAAATCATAATAGTGAACTTCCCTGTGATTTCAGTAGCTCTCCAGTGCTCAACTCACCCATACTTGTGATTTAAACTGCATATTTACGAATGATTGGAACTCATTAACATACACACATTTAACTATTAAATCTGACCTTTACGAAGTATTTGTGAATCCGGAGGCGAGTTTTCGGGAAGGTCTGTTTTACGAGTAAATTACTCAGAATTTACTCATATATTTACAAATGTTTCATGAATGAGGCCCATTGTGTGGGTAGCGTTTGAATCTCCACAGGTTCTGACACTAGACTATTGGGTATAGCCATGGTTACGGCAGTATTTTTTTTGTTTTATGAAGACTATCTATCATTTAGATTGCCGTTCGCCCCCAGTCACTTTGTAAACACAATTGTGTACAAACTTCTGCCTTGGGGATGTGTGAGAAAAGATTAAAAGAATCAGAGAGAGGGATGGATTTCATCTAAAAGTTATAGTCTGAACGCAGAAGGCAGCAGGACCGTGTCTGGTCAGCGCTACGGCATGCACAGACCAAAATCCAGCTAATTGTTCCTCGGCCTGTCCCGAGCGGGCTCAGAACACACTGCCATCTGTGAATGACAAAGAGGAAACACTCATCTGACAACAAATTTACATTCTGGTCCACCGGGAGCGTCAGAGAAGAGCTCTTTGGTTGGCACTGCTTTTCTGCTGTAGTCATTAAACAATGGCAACTCTGACCAACATCTGAATAGGATTCCCCGTGGCAGAAAAATGTAATTTAGTTCCTAACAATAATCAGCTGTGGGGGAGTGTCATATTTTGGAGAATGAACAGGGGTCTCATTACACTCAATTAATTGCACTTTAAATCAGCAGCCCCAGTCTATGAATGGGGATGTGCCAAACATCTCCAGTCACTCAACCAAGAGTTCAGACCTGAGAGCAGCGTTATGTGTTTATTTTAAATTCACTTGGTGAATTTAAAACAAAATAAAATAAACAATTAAGAGATGTAGGTATGTAGATGGGTAAATAGAAGCCTTAGTAGCTCTGATTCTGATTATTTGGTTAATCAAATTGAATGATGTTTGTTTAATTTAATTTTTAAATTAAAAATAAATCAAATAAAGTCATAAAATAAAGTTAAAATAAAATAATAAATAAAATAAAATAAAATAAAAAACCATTAAGAGTTGTAGGTAGGTATGGGTAGGAGCCTTAGTAGTTCTGATTCTGATTATTTGGTGAATCAATATAAATTTTGTTTGGTTAATTTAATTTTTAGTCATAAAACAAAAGTCAAAAAATAATAAAATAAAACAGTTAACAGCTGTTAGTAGGTGGGTATGTAGGTGGGTAGGTAGATGGGTAGATAGTAAATATTTAAATGAAATAAAATAATGCTGAATTTACTTTTAAAATATAAAGTAAAGTAAACTAAAATATGTTAAAGGAGACCTATTATGCCCCTTTTTACAATATGTAATATAAGGGTGCTTTCACACTAGTACTTTTGGTGCGCACCCGGGTTCGATTGATGTCAGAGTTCAGTTCGTTTGGATGATGTGAACGCTGTCTTCCGAACTCGGGTGCGCACCCGCGAACCGTACCCGAGTCCGCTTAAAAAGGGTGGTCTGGGGTACGGTTCAAGTGAACTCCGGTACGGTTCGCTGCTGATGTAAACGTGACAGACGTAAGTGCCATTATGTACCGAAGCTTTGTAAACAAAATGAACGGTTCAAAAACGTAAATATATAAAAGTGCAGAGAGCAATGTTATGCATTTGCCGCCTTCTCCTGCGCCGTCGTTACTAAGCAACGGGGTAAACAGCTGCTGGCTTGATGACGCAAACAAACCGCGGTTCGGACCCAAATAAAATAATATGAATGCAGTCCAGCGGGGGCAGTGGGAAGGTGGAGCAATCGAACCTGGGTTCGGACCAGGCAAGCGAACCAAGTGTGAAAGCACCCTAAGTCTCAGGTGTCCCCAGAATGTGTCTGTAAGCTTCAGCTTAAAACCCACCCACAGATAATTTATTATATCATTTTGAAAATGCCTATTTTGAGTGGAAGCAGAAACACACTGTTTTCATGCATGTCTCTTTAAATACAAATGAGCTGCTGCTCCCCGCCCCCTTTTCCAGAATAGGGCTGTGCCTTTACAGCTCTTTCCTCAGATACTCTGCTAAAAAACATCTGTTTGGTTTTGATTATCATGTCTGTTGTGCTGAAATCATGTGTTTTAAACCATATTAGTTTAAACTTCTGATTTTCTACACGCACACATCTGAAGCATGCACATACTAAACTAAGATTTTCATGATATGCCACCTTTAAAGTAACACCCATTCAGAGTTGTAGGTAGGTAGGTGGGTAGATGTCTTGGTAGTTTGTAGTTGGTAGTTTAGTTGGTTTAGGGCATCACATTAGCACCATTTTGACTGTAAATTTTTCCAGTGTGACAAACTTTAAACTGTGAGCGTTCGTACACTCGATTTCCAATGTTTTAAGATCTGGATCTGGGAGGTTTCTTTGATCCCATTCTGTTATTGACAAGGCACCATCTTTCTCTGTTTTGGAACCGGCTCTCAAAATTTTCCTCTGAAACATGGGCTGATGGAAACTAACAAAGGAAAGGGTATTGATGGCTCTGCTAGGCAGCCCCTCTGCCGTATCTCCTGCAATCTGAGCTGCCATCTGTTTAGATAAAATTTAAAGAGGACTGTTTGTTCTTTCCTCTCAGACCAGTGCCGAGAAAGATTTTTCTAATTAAAATGCCTTTATTTTTTCATGGATCTTACTCAGCCGACTGGTGTATTAGCCAAGTTCTCGCCAGTGTGTGAATATAGTGTCTGTGGTTCAGTTGGCTGTGGTTCAAGAAGACATGGAGGATGAGTCGGAGACAAAACAAAACCTGCTGTATGTGTTGTTGCTGAGAGAATACATCACCTACTTTGAAATGCTTTTGATTGATAAAAGAATAATTACAAGACTAGTATTTATGCATATATGGCCAAAATTGGTTGTTGGAAAGTGATAAATAAAACTAAATGATATTTCATTCTTTTATTTTGTTTTATTTTATTAAAATTTTGCTAATGTAATTGTTTTAAAGTATAATGTTTAATTAACCTATTTTTATTTTATTCATTTGCATATTTTAGAGATGTTCGCGAGTTTGCCAATGGATCAGTGTGTGTGGAGTGTGACAGCCAGTGTGAAAAGGCCGAAGATAAAACTTTTACCTGTCATGGCCCTGTAAGTAAACCAAGCAGTGCTATCTAAGGCTACGTTTACACGACAACGATGTAGTCAAAAACAGAAACGTTTTTCCATTGCGTTTTTAAAAAGTTTCACGTATACACGACAACGTTTTTAAAACAATTCGCGTTTACACATATCTGCGAAAATGGCAAAAAAACGATGTATTACGTATGCCAGGCCAGTAGATGGTTACCTTGTTAGTAAACAGTACCTGTAGGGAAGTGACGATTAGATGTTGTATATGCATCTCCGCTGTTGGTTGTTATATTGGTGAAGTAAATCCACACTTTGCTGAAGAAGTGTTAGCAAACTCTTGAGCAGCAACAACAGTACCATGTACTTCGCCATTATTGTATATGTTTGTTCGCGCTTGCCTTTAAAATCGACACGTACTGTGAATGTCTACATACCTAACATGTACTACGCACGCGCATGACGTTACCGTTTTCAAAAATTCCCGTTTTGGGTGTTTACACGGAAACGATAACGGTGGCATTTTCAAAAACTTGCACTTTGGAACCCGTTTTCAAAAATATGCGTTTTCAGTCCCCAAAACGGCGTTGTCGAGTAAAACGAACAGGAAAAACGCATAAAAAGTTTCCCACTTTTGGCTGAAAATGTTGTCATGTAAACGGCCCCTAAAGTCAACATCATCAGAATTGATCAAACTACTTTCTTGGTTGTCCGTGATTCATTTGTGCACTTTATTCCAAAGATTTTTTTTTTTTTTTTTGCCTTCGTAAACTTTCATAAAAATGCATAAACTTGCCTCAAATTTTCCCTATCAAATCTCACCCTACATTTTTTGAGTAAAATTGAATACGAATACCATGTTGACAGTTATTAAAATACCTTTTAAATTTGCTCTGCTATTCCAGTCCAACCCATCCAGGCCGTCATGATGATATTTTTCAGTAAATTAAGTTAGAAGTCCTCTATTTTGTCTGTAAAATGTAAAAATTCAAGTGTCAGTTTTAGAACTTAATTACAGAAGAACAAAGCTCTCATCTTCTTATGATAACCTGTCTGTCCATCTCAATTCCTAAGCTGCATAATTAGCAACATCAGAGCTGTCAAAGAATGTAAGAACTCGTCCAACCGTGTGACACCCGTCTCAAAATGGGCAATTACTTTGATCAAATATGTATGAATTTGTTTATGTTATCAGCACCGCTTTGTGGTTTAAGTAAAAGTTTAATGAAAGTTACTCAAACTCATAAGAAAGTACCAAAAAGTGACGTGCATCAATAGAATATTGTAAGTAGTTTGTTTTCCTTTATTTATCCATCGTCAAGTACGACTTCTAGACAAATTTAATTTTATATGTCATGGTCAAGCATTTTGTATGTATGGTTTAGGGTCCAGATCACTGTGTGAAGTGCTTGCATCTCAAAGATGGACCCAACTGTGTGGAGAAATGCCCTGATGGTCTGCAGGGAGCAAACAGCTTCATCTTCAAATATGCTGAGACCAACAACGAGTGCCATCCCTGCCACCCCAACTGCACCCAGGGGTAAGTTTCTGCATGCATGTGTGTTTGTCTTTTCCTCCAGGCCAGCACTACTCAACACACAGAGCCTATTGAGGCCCGTGTGATTTTATCATTGTCATGGCAACTGCAGTAATTACATTACAAACATCTTACCAAGATTCTTGCCTTGTTAATAAGGATCATGATAAAGCAGTAAATGCTTTTGATGGTGTTTACAGCAGCATAAAACATGGATTATCCAAATTATATTTATAATGTATACTACTGTTCAAAAGTTGAAGTAGGTAAGATTTTTTACTGTTCCTGAAAGTAATCTCTGATGCTCACCAAAAAAATATATATTAATACTGTGAAATATTATTTCACAATATACTTAGTCACTTCTGATCAATTTATTGTGAACTTGCTGAATAAAAGTATTAATTTCTTTTGACCTCAAAGTTTTGAAAGATTTGAAGCCTTATTTACATATCACCTTTTAAAGCAAAGTTACAAGAAATGTTGCATAATAATATAAACAGTAAAAAAAAAGACCATACGTTTTTCAAATTTTTCTACCGTTTTACAAAAAAAAACTATTAACCTAAGTGTTACATGCGATATTACAAGAATGTGAAGCTTTTTTATCGTAAGAATATCAGAATTGTCATTCATTTGTTACGAATAATTGCTTTACAAATAAGAAAGAAAATAACTGAATGATATACCTGTACAAATAATCAAAAAAATACACATAATATGATTTGATCATAACACATGCCACACATACAGTATCCTTCTGACTTTTATATCAAAGAATTGCTAAAAATATAAGTGCAGCCTTCGAGGCTGAAAGATCCTTTTTTGTGGCCCCTGAGCTTTCCAAAGTTCACTAGCCCTGCCCTAGGCAGTTCTTTCTCTTAGTTTCATCTTGGAAATCCCATAAATCTCTGCATTCATTCAAATATGTCACTATCTAAACTTTAACTGCCCAGTGGGTTGGTGAATTTGGGTGCAGTTCCACAGGCCTTCGGTGTCACATCCTGTAGATCTGAGGCAGATCATACTGCACATGGACACACTAGAAACATCCACACAGTATGAACCTCTGCTTCGTTCTGGTTTGTCTTAGCTCTCAAATCAAAGCTCTTGCAATGCTCTAGGACACCATAACAAAGCGCTCGCGAGCCCTTCATCTCGTGGGTGACAGTCATTGCCGCTGGTTACTGTCAGGCATGCGCTCTTCAGCACTGTTCTCTGTGATTACTGAACCCAGTCACCACTGTCACAGCACTCCAACATGCCTTATTCCTGAATGTAGAGCTCTGGAGATCATTTCAGGCTACACTTACGCTCATTAAAGTGGATAATGCTAGAGATGACTAGGTAGATCAACAGTTAACCTTGTGCACATTTTTTACCATAAGTGAGTGATATACACTAGCTTGGGATTAATATGCTATTTTAAAATGTTTTGAAAAATGTTTTTGTTTTTATTTAAATTTATTTTATTTAAAACTTAAAATAACTGTTTTCTATTTTAATATATTTCAAATGTAGTCTATTCCTGTGATACAAAGCTGAATTTTCAGCATCATTACAGTCTTCAGTTCAGAAATAATTCTAATATGCTGATTCGCTGCTCAAGAAGTATATGTTATTATTATAAATGTTGAAAACAGATGTGCTGCATAATATTTTTGTGGAAGTCTTGATACAAGAACAGCATTTATTTTGTAACAAAGTAAAAGTGTTTTGTTTAAAAAAAAAATCTTACTGACACCAAACTTATGAAAAGTAGTGTATGTGAGCTAATAACCCATCATCATCATCATTGGTAGCAATCTATTAAAGTAGTGTTATTTTAATTATTACTTTCTATCTTGTCTGTGTTATAGGTGTACTGGACCCCAGATCCAAGATTGTATTGGGATGCTGGACAGGTAAACACCTAGATGTTTTCCTTTGCTTTCATACCGTTCAAGGCACTGATTTTAAGTTTATATGTATGTATATATATATATATATATACTATATGAAGGTCAAAAGCAAAGTATTTCATAACAAAATTTCTAACACTTAATTTCAGGAAACTAATAATCAATTAATTAAATACAGTCAACACATTACAGAATCTTTCTAAGTAGTTTTTTTTTTTTTTCAACTAGAAGCTTTTCATACCTTTGTTGCCCATTTAGTGTATTATTGAGTTAATTTGAACATGTAATCATTTTTTTTAAAAACATGCCACTATTTCTGGAAAAGCAGTGGTCCTTCTTAAAAGTTCAGGTTTTTACTGAGAGTTAACACTTTTTCTCACTTTTATAATATTAAAAGAAAAATAATATGACGTGTGCGTAGAGCTGTGGTTGTGATTGCATCGATAATGCCATTTCCCTTAAAAACAAGGCAGTATTTTATATACTCTGAATTGTTCTAACAGTATATTATGGTATATGTTTTAAATCCTTGCATTTTCCTCCAGGACTCCTCTGACTGCAGCTGGGGTGATTGGGGGGATGTTTGTGGTCGTAATTGTGGCCCTCGGATTTGCTATCTTTTTCCGACGGAAGAGCATCAAGAAGAAAAGAGCTTTACGCCGTTTCCTGGAAACAGAGGTGAGAGCTAAAAATTGGACAGCATTTAAAATGATTTTAAATAATTTGGTTGCAGAGAATTAATCTGAAAAACATTGGGTTTCATGAGACGCAAAGAGAGAGAGGGAGAGAAAAAAGAAAATCAGATAGAAAACTGGCCAGTGAAATTGTTGTTGTGGTGCATGTGGGGTCTATAGCCAGTCTCAATTTTCCATTTGAAAGTGCCTCTTTCACTTCAATGGCGGGAAACCTCAAATGGAATAATGGAGATCATTCTCAGATCCTTAAACAGAAACTTATGAAAGTACTTCAAAATGTTCTGCAGCCAGTATGTGTGTGAGTGTGTGCATTTGATATAAAGTTTAAGTCAATATTATGAAATCTGCAGTTCTGTTAGGTGTTAAGGAGTTTAGAGCACCAAGTTGATCTACTGTTAACAGTATCTGCTATTGTTTCAGGTTGGTTTGTTTTGGGGGTTTTTTTTTTCTTTTGAAAGTCAAGAAAATATATACTCAATAATATCAGGATTAATAATAAACTATATAGAAATTAGGTCTTTATATAGATGGGGGTTTTCTAGCGGTCAAAGTGTCTTTGCATTCAGTAGAGGGAAAAACTCAAGGTTTTTAGTTGAGGTTTAAAGGTGAAAATGAAAAGACAAAAGGCATTGTGGTTTTGAATGGTTTCAATACAGATATCTAGTTTGAGGCCCTGAAAGCTCTGTTGAAGGCATATGAACTTGGGAATTGGTTTGGGATTATAAGCAAGTCCAATAACCTCTTGATAAGTCTAAAGATCAGCCAAGAAATGGTGAGTCAAGTTAAATAATGTCACTGAAAGTATCTCTGTATAAACACAGGCTTAACTCGAGAAGCAAAGATGGGAAATCAAAGACTGAGCAATGCAAACTGAAAACTTAAAATAGGCAAAACCCAGACTATAACCAAATGAATACATTCATACATGATGACAATAATGAAATCAGACAGAACATGAGTCTATTATAAGGCTAACCTGTGGCTGGTGGATCAAACTGAAGAAGACATTGTAGTTATGAGTGAATTTGTGATTATGCTGAGTGATTTTGATGTTGATTGTGTCTTTTGAGCAGCTGGTGGAGCCTTTAACGCCAAGCGGCACAGCGCCCAACCAGGCACAGTTGCGTATACTGAAAGAGACAGAGCTTAAGAGGGTCAAGATCTTGGGAACAGGAGCCTTTGGCATTGTTTACAAGGTGCTACATTAACATTTATGATTTGTGTGTTTTGCGGTTCCTCAACAATATATTAGTTAACATGTAACTGACTTCCGATGCCATCTTCTTTATAAGGGAATCTGGGTTCCAGAAGGAGAAACTGTGAAGATTCCAGTGGCCATAAAGATACTCAATGAAAGCACAGGACCAAAAGCCAATGTGGAGTTTATGGATGTGAGTAATTTACAATTAAACCTTACTTTACTTGTTACCATCATTTGAAAAATAAGAATGCAAGGGAATGAATTTACTGAAAATGTCCTTTTCACCAACAGTGCAAATCAAATAACCGACACAATCATTTCTGGAAATTACATGCATTATTGTGTATGTTTAAAATTAGATGAATATAATGTAACTAACCAGCTTAGGCTATTGCTTTTAAGGCTATATGGCCTTTGACTTGATAGCTTAACATCATGCTGTTCACATGAATAACAAATTGTTACACTTATTTTAAGGCTTACTTTGAAATTGCTTTCTGCAATTGCTTAATTATTTTATTTAGTCTGTGTTATTTTAATGTTTCGGTTTAACCTATATTAAAATTTTTTTTTTTAAACCTAAAATAGAGACACAGATGTTGATGTGTCTGCATTCAATCATTTCAGTGGGCTTAAATAGATCACGCTTTACAGCAGATTTAGTTCACAAACAACTGACAGTTTTGACCTAAATATGATTTTCAGTTACAATAATTCATCCTAAAACTCGACATTAGTAACTTACTTTTAACAGCATCAGACGCGCGCACGCTCACAAGATCTCCCGGTTCTTACTTGTGACTTCAGTTCACTGGAGACTCGCACTAAACGGTTCATTTGAATCAGTGAGTTGTCGACTCGAGAACAGCTGCAATCGGTTCATTCTAATTCGTCAATGAATCGTTTGGTGCGATTTGCGAACCGATTTAAAAGGTTCATTGAAAAGAATCAGTTCGTTCTTGAATCAGACACCGCTTCTGCGTCTCGGAGCACGTGATATATTATAAGGAGTAACGATATGTTTTATGAAATGTAGTGAAGTAAAAAGTACGATCTTATGCTTTGGAATGTAGTGAAGTAAAAGTAAAAGTTACTCAAAATAAAACGACTCCAGTAAAGTACAGATACTTGAAAAATGTACTTAAGTACAGTAACGAAGTAAAGCTACTCCGTTACTGTCCACCACTGATTATTGCATAAACGTACACTAGTAAAAGTAAAAAGTTTGAGGTTGGTAAGATTTTGAAAGTCTGTTTCAGGATTCTTTGACAAATAGACATTTCAAAAGAACAGCCTTTTTGGAAACGTTGAATGCCTTTGTGAATGCGTTTTTGTTCAATTTAACCAATCCCTACTGAATAAATGTAAAAATATAAATAAACATTTCATTTGCTGACCCTAAACCGTTGTACAGTGTAAAGAGAAGTCTAAAGGCGAACTTTTTAAATGAACCTTGTGACCTTTATTAAGCTGTTAGTATGCTTTGTGATGTGCCAGTGTAAAGTGCTACGTTTCTCAATTGCTTCTATGAGGTGCGAGAGAGATTGAAACTGAAACTGCAGATTCAGACCTTCTCCTGCAGGCATATTGGGCCTCTCTTGTGATTTTGGAGGGGTTTTAAATTATGGTTTTAATTTGGTTTCCCAATATGTATTGTATTGTATTATGAGATACTTGACGATAAACCCTGTTGATGAAAACAGCACATTTACAGTCTTTCTGTTTTTGTCTTCTAGGAGGCGCTGATCATGGCCAGCATGGAGCATCCTCATCTAGTGCGTCTTTTGGGGGTCTGCTTGAGTCCCACTATTCAGCTGGTAACTCAGCTCATGCCCCACGGCTGCCTGCTGGACTACGTACATGAACACCAGGAGAACATCGGCTCCCAGCTGCTGCTCAACTGGTGTGTGCAGATCGCAAAGGTAGGAGTTCCCATGAACAAATTATTTTTTGAACATGTATTTTGAAAAAGATTGTCTCAAATAATGAATCTCTATATACCCTTTTCAATGTTTTTCTTGTGATATTTGAGATTTCATAGTAAATGCAATATAGTTGATTCTTTGTGAGTTTTTATACTGAATGCACACATCTGCAGGCTGCTAAACCACTAAACACTCAGTTGCTTTGGCTCAGTCGGGTACCACATCAAATAGAAGGACGCTCTTCGAAGTACTTCCAAGGAAGAAGCTCCGGTTTCTCATGCATCAAATGAGTACAATTGCCCCCAACCGTGTTTAAAGAGAAAATCTTCTTTCTTCAGCTCTGTGATTGAAACATTATGTAATGGACTGGTCTATGAAGGAGTTCAGGAAAGATATTCTCAGTTTCCCAATAGGCTTGCCATTTTCATACTCGGCATTGCATGAAAAATGCATTTGTTATTTTATTCTACCTGTTGAGCTGTGGTGCTCAGATAGTCGATGTTGAAGTTGAAGTCCGGTTGGTGTCATTTTCCAATCCAGCTTCTCACTTCTGTACTCATTCCCAGTCTTTCTAGAATAAGTCCAGTTTCCATCCACATGTACACTACCAATCAGTTTTTTGGGGGGAAGGAAATAACTTTTTTTTTTTTTTTTTAAAGCAAGGATGCAGTAAATTGATCAGTGACAGTAAATAAATTTATTTTACAACATTTTTTTTTTTTTTTTTTCAAATTCGAATGCTGCCCTTTTGGATTGTTTTTTTTTTTAATCAAAGAATCCTGAAAAAAATCAGTTTCCAAAAAAAAAAAAAAAAGCAGCACTTTTTTTCAGCAACTGTTTTTTGACATTGATAATAATAAGAACTGTTCTTTTTGATAAAATACTGTGCAGCAGCATTAGAGACATATTTCAAAAAATATTTGACTAACCCCAAACTGATAGATAGATAGATAGATAGATAGATAGATAGATAGATAGATCAAACCTTTAAATGGTAGCATATGTTTATGCAGATT
The DNA here is from genome assembly GCF_001515605.1 of Sinocyclocheilus anshuiensis. NCBI lineage: Eukaryota > Metazoa > Chordata > Actinopteri > Cypriniformes > Cyprinidae > Sinocyclocheilus > Sinocyclocheilus anshuiensis. The sequence goes on along the minus strand of NW_015547221.1, from coordinate 36,986 downwards.
TTAGGATATTGCAGATAAAAATGCTGAATGTAAACACCAAGATGTGAATAAAATTTCAAGATATGACTGCTTTAGAAATTGAAAAACCTTATGAGGCAAAGCATTGTTTGTTAAAACTTAATTTGTTTAACTACTCCCACTAAGCACATTAAGTTGTTCAATCATATATATATATATATATATATATATATATATATTGAATTATATTGCCCTCTGTGTTAGACAGATACAGTCCTCTTGCTCTCATTCAAGAGCCACAATCACTGAGCAGTTTGAGATTGTTTACCAGCATGTCATCTCTCAGAGTAGCTAGTAAGTTTAAGGTTGAATCTGTGTTTGATTTCTCACCTACTGCGGTCCTCAAGATATTAATCCCTTCAATCGTCCATTAGAAAACCCTGCTGTGTTCACCCAGTGACCTGTGATTCCTGCCTATTCTGTTTAGATCTTGGCATTGTGTTCTTCTGTTGTACAGAACCTGCATGTAGTGCAAGGGCATGGGTTCCTCCTCCTGCTGTGTTCTTGGAAAAACTAGAGACTTATTTTATTGTGAGTGAATTTCCAGACCTGTTGCTTTCTCACGCCTAGACCTGGGGAACATGACAGCTAAGGTGAAGAGAGAGTTAGATGCCAGTAAGAGAGGAGACTGATTTTGGCACCTGCTATGTTGCAAGATATTTGAGTTGGATAACAATATTTTTAGTTTTTTCCGATTTTCACTTACTTCAGACTGATTCCTTTTTCATCTATACTATAGTGTCATCTTTTATAGCATTGCTTATTTAATCTTTTGTCTGAGAATACAACATCTGAATTAGTCACATCAGCACAGACTCAAGACTGAGTAATGGCTGCTGAAAATTCAGCTTTGCCATCAGAGCAATTAATATAATTTTAAAATATATTACAGCAGAAAAGTTATATATATAGAGTATAGTTGTGATCCCATAAATGCAGTTTTGGTTAGAGGGAAAAAATGGAATTTTGACTTTATATCATAATATAAATCTTTATATCTTTATACTCATAATATTACTTTAGTTCTTATTCTATGCTTATTCTATTTCTCAAAATACTTTATTCTTTTAAAATAGATCAATCTGAAAAGGATATATGGAATGATCATATCATCGTTTTGCATATATCTTGACTAATTTAAAAATCATCACAATTACAAAATAGATTTAGCATTGCAGGATGAATAAAAGAGTGCTGTAATATGGTTTCTAACATCGTCTGCCTCTCTGTGGATAAAGTGTGTGGCTGTGGTAGATCCATTTGCATATTTCAAAGCTAACTTGGCATCTAAAGTGATACCCTCTATCAGATGATGGGTGTCATTTGAATAATTCCCAGCATCTAGCACTTCTCTGCCAGGAAAAAAACAATGCCAAAATTAGAGATGTATTGGAAAAGAGCAAGTTATCATCACTGCATCCATTTAGACTATTAGCTAATCATGTTCAGTTCTTATATCTTGTCCAGCCCCGTCACTGAAGATTTTCAGTTTTGCTCACCAATGGATCCTCTGCAGTGAATGGGTGCCGTCAGAATGAGAGTCCAAACAGCTGATAAAAACATCACAATAATCCACAAGTAATCCACACGTCTCCAGTCAATCAACAGATGTATTGTGAAGTGAAAAGCTGCATATGTCATAAAAAAAAATCCATCCAAGTGATGTCTGCTGAAAAAACAAACTTAGATGGCTTGGGAGAGTACATTTTCAGCTCATTTTATTTTTTTGGTGAACTATTCCTTTAAGACATCCACTAATGCATTAGTTGTTTTCTAGCTGAGCAAATGCAACTCACTAGTGGGGCAGCAGGTCTACCAACCCTTTTTTCTGCTTATTCTGTCCTCAATTCAATTTAGATATATTGTTTGTTAATAAGCCTTTCCTATGTATATTTATTTATTTATTTATTTTAAATCGCCTTTTTATGTTTATGCTGTTTAAAGCTGGCATTCATCTTTTTCCATCACCTCTCAAACAATCCCTAATCCAAGCTGAATAAGTGCGTTCATTCAGCCTGCTGGTCACTCTGGAAAATGCAGAAAGCCTCTGAAACACTCCAATTACCACAAAGTATCCGCTTCACTAATAGATGTGTGGAGTTTGGATTTGGAGGCTTGAAGGTCTGATTGGATCATTAATTTCAAGATGGTTGATTATGAAAAGAGCTGAGGTGTCCTTATCACAGATTAGAGTGAACTGGGCTAATTCAAGCCGCCTGCAGCTGATGGGACTCTGTGCTCATGAATGATTTAGTAATGTTTGCTTTTGAAGATGTGGGCAAAGGAAGAAATCTCGATCCAGTGCTGAAATAATTCTAATATTTTTATGCGGATGTTTTTCCATTCGCTCATCTGATTTCAGTCTCATAGGATTGCCTGGGCTTTAGCCAACTATGCTTTAGCCAGCTATAAATAGTTTTATGTGAACATCTTTCTTTCTGTCTGTCTTTCATAACACATTGGCTTTGAAATTTGTCCATTTTCACATTTTTTGCAGATGTGGTTTTAAGCAAGGCATGTCTTTTTCAGTCTAAAATTGAAATCTCATTGTAATATATTGCATGCACTATCATTCAATTTATGATAATACATAAAATTTACATTACATTTTTCTTTCATGTTCCAGTTTAAAGGAAAAAGTGTTGTGTAGAGTGTAAAATCCGTTGCATAACAGAATTTGTAATTTGAAAAATCGGTACATATGCGACAAATGGAAGCATGTATCTGAATACATCATGCAGTGGTTTCCGCTTTAAATTATGTAAAATTAGTTTTGCAGAAACTTGCTGCTATTGCAATAATTCTGGTTCATTCTGAGGCCCCTCACGGATTTTCATCAGAGAATATAATAATATAAAATAAAAAAAAGAATATATTGCTTGCCAAAAGTTTCGAATAATTAAGGTTAATTTAATTTTTATTTAATTTTATTTTCTGTTTTTGCGAGACGTCTCCATATATATATAAGATGCATAAACATGGCTTCATGTATAATGCAATATTGTATGAAAACACAATCATGTCAGTAAAGTACTATTAAAAATTAAAGCATGAAAGCGTGAAAATGAAGGTTGAAGTTGATTTTGTGTTGATGCTTGAAAACTGGATTGATCATGTATGAAGCAAACAGCATCAAGTTCAGCCTTGAGTTTTCATAAATAACAAATTATGTTTACGCATCTTCTTTGGCCAGCTAGCTGCAAATTTCATCGGTTGGAGGCTTAACAGAAAAAAACAGAATTTTTTTCTTTGTGGAGCGTGACGCAGTTAGTCATCATTGTCTTTGTTCCAGCAGTGTGTGATGGACCCTGTGTATTTATCACAAATTATACCATGTTGTCTGATGAACCTCCTGTGCTGCCCACGCACTACAGCTTTTCAGACAGTATGTAGTCCTGTTATCCTCCTCCTCCATAACACATCAAGGAAACTGACAACATTGTTGTGCGTGTAGATTTGCAGTGTAGGGCTGAAGAGAGTTTGGGAGTGTGAATCCCTATTGCAATGCAAGTGTAGTGAATAAACTAGATTGCATGCAGATGTGAGAGGTCTGGTCACATAGTTATGCATTAAAAGAATAGCTCAACCAAAAATTAGAATTTGCTGAATATTTACTCACCCTCACGCCATCCAAGATTTAGATACGTTTTTTTTTTTTTTTCATTGGAACAGCTTTGGATAAATTTAGCATTCCATTAGTTACTCACCATTGGATCCTCTGCAGTGAATAGGTGCCGTCAGAATGAGAGTCCAGAATAATCCAAAAGTAATCCACACAACTACTAATGTCTTGTGAAGCAAAAAGCTGCATGTGTGTAAGAAACAAATACATCATTAAGGCAGTTTAACTTTAAACCTTAGTTCAACGGTTAAAGTACATAATCCAAAAGTGTGCTTCCTCCAGTAACAAAATAAGGTATTATAAAATTATTTATTGCATTAGCTAATATGAACCAACAATGGGCAATATATATTTTATAGCATTTATTAATCTTTTTTAAATGATGAGGTATTGTTCATTGTTAGTTCATTGTTAGTGTGAAGCAATAGCATAATGCCATGTATTCAAATAGTATAGTACAACTATTAATTGTAATACTAATAAAGTACTTTTAATTAAATTGTCGCATTTTATGTTGCATGTTTAATTCAGTGAGTAGCATCCATTTATCATTTTAGAAACAAACAAACAAACAAACAGTTGTTGTTGTTTGTTTTTTTTGCATTTGTATACACAGTACATTGATGTAAAATGTCTTGGCAGTCTGATCATATGAAGAGTCAAGAAGGAGATGTAGTTTGGCAGAGGATGAAGATACAGAATGTCTGACCTGCAATAAATTGTCTTTCATAAGTGAGGGGGGATGGTTAATGTTGTAAATGATGTGCATATCGGCCCAACACTGACTGCTCTGAATGGAGATTCATTAGTGAAATATGCCTGTGCTAGCATTGCAGTTCTGAGATATTAACTGTAATTTACTAAAAGCAGAAAAAAAAGGGATTGAGGTGTTTAGGGATGGCATAAACAGAAAATGTTCCTGTAGCTGAAGTAGTTATTACAGATGTCTTGCTATATTTAAAGTGCAAGTTGTTATTGATCCAGTATTGCACTACTACATCAGCAATATATTATCTCACTATAGACCTCACTGTCTTTATTTTTAACCAATTTTTATTCAAAACAACCTTCTATCATTTCTTTTCACACAAATTTTACATATAAATTAAAAAATATAAAGAAATATATGCCAGAAATGACATTTTTCCCCCAACAGTGATGTTTGTACCATTATGACAGTATGACTATTGTAAGGTCCCATTTATTAACATTAGTTAACTACATTAGTTAACATGAACTTACAATTGACAGTATTTCTACAGCATTTGTTAGTCTCAGTTTATAGAAATTTCAGCATTTACTAATACATTTTTTCAAGTCAGAAATTTTATCTGTTAACATTAATTAATGCACTGTGAACTAACATAAATAAAGACTGTATTTTAATTAACTAACATTAATGAAGATTAATAAATGCTAAAAGAAATATCTTGTTTATTGTTAGTACTCTCTCTCTCATATATATATATATATACATATATATATATATATACACAGTGGTGTGAAAAAGTGTTGGCCCCCTTCCTGATTTCTTATTTTTTTGCATGTTTGTCACACTTTAATGTTTCAGATCATCAAACAAATTTAAATATTAGTCAAAGATAACACAAGTAAACACAACATGCAGTTTTTAAATGAAGGTTTTTATTATTAAGGGAAAACAAAATCCAAAACTACATGGCCCTGTGTGAAGAAGTGTTTGCCCCCCTGTTAAAACTGTGGTTTATCACACCTGAGTTCAATTTCTCTAGCCACACCCAGGCCTGATTACTGCCACACCTGTTCGCAATCAAGAAATCTCTTAAATAGGACCTGCCTGACAAAGTGAAGTAGACCAAAAGATCCTCAAAAGCTAGACATCATGCAGAGATCCAAACAAATACAGAAACAAATGAGAAAGAAAGTAATTGAGATCTATCAGTCTGGAAAAGGTTATAAAGCCATTTCTAAAGCTTTGGGACATTATTTGCAAATGGCAAAAACATGGAACAGTGGAGAACCTTCCCAGGAGTGACCACTGTATATATATGTGTGTGTTTTGTTTTTTCCCATGAAAATAATGTTTCAATATTGAATTTTATATATATATATATATATATATATATATATATTTAATCAATAAAAAAATTAATGCAGTAATAACATGGTAACATTCAAAACTTGTATTTTTTCACATTCACTCATTAATGAGAAGTTGCTGATCAGATACACTATTTTAGTTGTATACAATAGGTTTTAGTTGAAAAATATTAAGTTATAACTATTTAATAAAGTAACGATTATTTTAGTGCAAACAGACCTGGAATGTGAAAACAGTATACAGATTTTGAATGCAATATGTTAAGCATATTTTAAAGAACAGACAGACATGCAAAAATTTCACCACAGGGGGTCTTTAATAAATTAAACCTTATAATAAAGTGTTTCCATTATTGTTATGTTACCAACAACATTGCCCTCTGACCCACAATGCATCTTTCAGTGTATGTTTTTCGCTGTGTTCTTTCATTCAAACACTCTACCGCCCTCTTCTTTTCAGAAGCAGCTTTCGCTCTCCGATTTTAATTAAGCCCCGATGGTCATGCATGTCTAATATTTGTTATTTCCCATGCCAGGGGTTAGAAAGAGTTGTAATAGGGCGCTGCGGGAGCCTCTTCTCTTTTGTTTAGAGAAACTTTAACCTCTAGTAGCGCAGATGTAAAAACAAGAGAACAGAGGTTAGGGACGCTACTCGAATGCTCTGCCCTGCTTACATGCATGTCACGCCAACGCTTGGACCTGCTCCTTACGCTAGCCTGCAAGAAGCCTGTAATACTAAACGCTGGTAGCTTTTGACGGGGTTTGCTCTTGCTTTAATCTGACTTCAGTCAAACTGAACACACAAAGAGCTGCTTCTCACTGCCTAGCCCATCTCTTTGGTGGAATAGAGAGCTTCTGTGTGGAAAGAAACATTAGAGGCCCGGCAGCAGTAAAGCTCATCATTTGAATGCTAATTCCACTAGATCCAGCTTCCTTGATCCCAGAATGAAGATCATATTGGAAGATTCAAGATTGCAGTGTTGGAGAACGTCCACCTCCTGTAGTGTTTCTGCTGACAAAAGCATTTGGTTAAAGATCTCCCTCACATTTCTTTTTCATTTATATATTTATATTCAACAGCTCTAAAAAGGCTTCTCATAGATCCTTCATTTCTTGTATGTACTGTATCTTGAATAAATAGGCAAAAATATGTATTTTACAAGAGAGTACATTATTTTTGAACATTAAATGGCTAATGGTTCCTTTGGTTTTGAATTGATGCCGTGTTAAATTTCTGCGTTTGCATTAACTGTGAGATTCTAAGATGGTAGAATCTTGAAATCAGCAATATAAATTTATTTAAATGCTGACAATTTTTGATAAAAGTACAATTACATAAAAAAATTACATTAAATTTTCACTCAATATGTGTATGCTTTGTATTTTTGATACTCGGCAATACTTTAATATTCACTACATTTTTAATTTCTTTTGTTTATGTTTCTGAATAAATTTAATAAAAAATAGAGTGAAACAGTAATATTATTAATAATATTACTATAAATATTAAAATAATTGGTTTCTATTTAAATATGTTTTAAAATATAATTATTCCAGTGGTGCAAAGCTGAATTTTCAGCATCCTTACTTCAGTCTTTAGTGTTACATGATCCTTCAGAAATCATTCTAATATACTGATTTGCTGTTCAAGAAACATTTCTTATCACCAATGCAGAAAACAGTTGTGCTGCATAATATTTTTGTAGAATGTAATTTTTTCGGGGTTCTTCGATGAATAGAAAGTTTAAAAGTACACAAAACTGAAATCTTTTGTGACATTCAAAATCTCTATATAGTCACTTTTGATCATTTTAATGCATCCTTGCTAAATAAATGAGGTGATTTCTTAAAAAAAATAAATCTTACTGACCTCAAACTTTAAAACGGTAGTGTACATTCAAGCAACAAATAAAACATCAAACTGTCAAACTGTATTAGAATGAATTTAGCCTCATCTTGACATGAGACACTCACTGAAGATGCTACCAAGGCATGTATTAAGTAGAGGAAAAAGCAGCTCAACAGGTTTTGAAGCAGATGTTATGTTCTGCATGGATAACTTAAGATATTCGGTGTTATATGTTGTGTTTCTTCTTATGTGTGCACTCAGCGTGACTGTGTGACCGAGAGGGAGAGAGTAAATGTGAGAGTGTGTGTAGAAAGTGTGCAGTGGCGGCTCAAAGCGGTGTCTGTAGTGTCGTCGTGTGATGGATGGGTCAGTGTCTCTCTCCATATCACAGAGAAAATGTATTTTAACACAATGTTCTTGTCTGACTCATGCATGTTCACATAAATTCTCAGACAGCTGCATAAGTAACTCTGAGCAGCGATAGCTGTTGCCTCTGGAAGAAAAAGTCGGCAAATGACATCTCACAGAGAGCCGTGAATTAGTCAAGGGGTTTGGCTGGTTGGGAGATGCTTGAAATGCACCATTATGAGGGCAAAGAGCATCATTTTTCATTGGTAGGACTTTTTTTATAATCAAAAAATATATATATAGATGTTTTGCTAGTGACGATTTTTAGAGAGCTCTTAAAAGAATGAATTGCGGTCAACATAAACATGTCATGCGCTGAATAATATATTTATATATTATTATTGCATATATTTTAATATGCTGTTTATTTTATTATTAGATTTCACAGAATGTTTGATCTCAATGTGGCAAATGTATATGTTCAATTAATATATTTTAGTTTGAAAATGTTCCCATTAATAACTCTGATTCAACGATGTATTTGCATGAATTCATTTGCATCATCACTCAAAATGTTCACAGAAGTCTCTGTGTGGAATGCATATTATATTATATGTGTGTGTGTGTGTGTGTGTG
>NW_015547221.1:11627-28291 GCF_001515605.1 Sinocyclocheilus anshuiensis | reverse complement strand
TGTCTGTGTTTGTACATAATAGTAAAAATACACTACTGTCAAAAGTTTAAGATCAGTACGATCATAAGTCTGCATTTATGTAACTGTTTTTAATTTAACTCATTTATCTAGATGCTTTAATATAGATGCTTACTGAATAAAATAAATCATTTGCTGGCCTCACACTTTTAAAAAGTGTTGTATATATTGCTGTTTTTAATATGCATTGTTACATTGGCGCTTATAAATGAAAATAAATAAAAATCATTATTTTTGTGTTTCATGCAACCCAACGTTTCTCTTTTTTTCATTCATTGACATGTTGGCAGGATATCCATTTTGTCATTGTGTAATTGTGCTGAAAATTGGCAATTACACGGCAGAACTCAAACAAACACATTTTAATGATTATTTGTACAGTGTGTTTCCAGTGGCCAGTATTCTTGCAGTTTCATTTCAGCTTCATCCTCAATGCTCAATTCATGTGCTGTTGTCCTTCATAGTGCTGTCATGCGGCCACAGTCATTTCTATCATGACTGTTCAGCACTTCCCAGAACAAGCCCACAGGTCCATTTCCTTGAACCTCGCTATCAGTGATTTTCTTCAAGCATATGCTGAGATTCAACAACCCCTCCAGCACAGCTCCCCTCTCCTCCCAAAGGCCAGGAAGTTGCATTTTAATTGAAGATTAACATAAAGCCATAAATCATAGGCAAACTTCTGTAGAGGCACTAAGATCAGTATTAATGCACAGTGACCCAAAGCAGCAAAATAGAAGTGAACATGGGTAAAGAGAAATAAGGATATGCTATTAAACTTTGATTAGATGTCCCACTAATTTACTGTCTATCTTTAGGAAGGGAATCTAATTTGACAGGCCTATATTTAAATCCCTGATGTATTTGTATAGTGGTGGTCTATATGAGTGGTAGGGTGAAGTAGCTTTGTATGATCTGCTTTACTTGTTGCTGTGTGATATGAACCAGGACTGTGCCCTCTTTGTCTCCTCTTTGGTAGGGTATGATGTACCTGGAGGAGAGGCGGCTGGTGCACAGGGACCTCGCGGCCCGTAATGTCCTGGTGAAATCTCCAAACCACATTAAGATCACTGATTTTGGACTTGCTCGACTGCTGGAAACCGATAAAAAAGAGTACAGTGCGGATGGAGGCAAGGTCAGTGTTTGAAACATGCATCAGAATGCACTACAAGGTAAAAGCAAATCAAATCCAAAGGTGATTTATGGAAAATCAGCAGTATTAATTTGTGTTAGCCAGCAGTTTTTCTTGTAAAGAACTTTCTTAAATCCTTTGTGTGAAAGTTTGATGGCTCTCATTGGGACTCTCAGTTAATGTTGCATTCCATACCTTCCCTGAAACAATTAAAGTATTCTTCATTATTATACATCCTTTAATCAAAACTATCTAAATTGTCATGCTGCATTGATATGGAAATGCTCTTTGCATTACCTTTTTTTTCCCTACTCTAGATGCCCATTAAGTGGATGGCCCTTGAGTGCATTCACTACAGGAAGTTCACACATCAGAGTGATGTATGGAGCTATGGTGAGACACACAGTGAAGCAAATTTTGTTTTACTACTATTTTTTTTTCTGATCAAATTCGTAAAAATACTATTATTTAATAATATTTTACAAAATTGTTATCCTTTTACAATATTATGTTTTATTATTTTGTGTAATAGTTTTAGTAGTTCAATCTATAATTATTTATTTGTTTGTTTGTTTGTTTGTTTGTTTGTTTATTTATTAAGATCTATTTTTGGCAAATGTATGCGTTTATTTGGATAGGACCGTAGTTAGACAGAAAGCGAAGTGAGTGAGAGAGAGAGAGGGTGGACGGGATCAGGAAAGGTCCGCAAACTGGGACTCGAACTCGGGACACCAGAAGCGCAACGGCGCTACATATGGGCGTCTATCAGCGCCGCACAGTTTATTTTAATTTGTTGTGTTCTCAAAGAATTCTATAAGCAAAATTAAGGATTAAATGCAAATTAGCATAGTTGGGAGTATAAAACTGCAAAGAGCTGCTAAAAAAAACACAATTGGGATACTGTTTTCTACATGGTAATGAAAGTTAAATGTAGGTGAAGACAGCACGTTCTCTATAAGTTTCACATACACCTCCTGTAGTTTCATTACCATCTTGCTAGCTAACAGTGGACTATGTTTCACATTCATTCAGGGGTGACTATCTGGGAGCTGATGACGTTTGGAGGAAAGCCCTACGATGGGATTCCCACACGTGAGATTCCAGACATCTTGGAGAAGGGCGAGCGTTTGCCCCAGCCAACCATCTGCACCATAGACGTCTACATGGTGATGGTCAAATGTGAGTCATATTCTGAGACTTTCTAATCTGTTCATACAGTATATGCTTTCCTTTTTATCGACCAATGGTAGAGGAAGTGTTTCAGAAACCTGTTGTTGTTTCAGAAACTCCATTTGGTGGCACAGAAATTATGCACTTCACCTTTAATACAATTATGCTTTGCCATTTTGCTAATGAAGTCAAATGTAAAAAGCGATAGCCAAATCTGGTACGTTCGTCTTGTATTTGCTGTCACTTTTATATCCAGCTCTCTTTATGCACTCGCACTCTATTTGTTTTGGCACAGTCAATTCCACAAAGAAGTGAAAAGAGATGAATATTAGATCTGTTCGGCATAATCAGATTTGACTGGAAGCCGCCGTTTATGATTTGATTCAACATAACAATTACAACACCTCAGAGAGTTTAATATTCTTACATGAAATCCACTTTTATTGCTTTCCATGTGTGTAATGTGTCAGATTGGAGGGTAAATTAAATGGAATTAAGAAATTAGGATCAAGCAAATTCCAAACTCAATATATGCAAATATATAAAATGCATATATAGAGTATTTATTTATTATATGAAAATGTAAAGGAAGATTTTACTTGCAAAGTTGAATTTTGTTGTATATTTCTGATTTACTGTTGGCCTGTCTTCACCTCCAGGCTGGATGATTGATGCTGATAGTCGGCCTCGGTTTAAAGAACTCGCTGCAGAGTTCAGCCGCATGGCACGAGACCCTCAGAGATACCTCGTCATACAGGTGGGGATTGCTTAACTTCTCTCTGCTTGAAATTTTGAAACGTTCCTGGAGTTCAGTGGATAATACTAAATGTCATCTCAGGGGGACGATCGCATGAAGCTGCCCAGCCCCAACCACAGTAAGTTCTTCCAGAGTCTTCTAGATGAGGAGGAGCTGGATGACCTGATGGATGCTGAGGAGTACTTGGTTCCTCATTCCTTAAATGCTCCTCCCACTTCCCATATGCCCCACCCACATGTAGATTCAAATCAAGTAAGCACCATGGTACCACAGTTTATGTCACGTCACAGCAGGAATCAAAATACAAACAATAAACTATGTTTTTAATTTTATTTAATTTTATTGTTTTATTTTGTTTTGCAAGTTTTCTGCCCTTTCCTTAAGACATCATGTGTTTTTATTCCTAGTACATTTATGGACATAATTACATAAAAATTTTAATTCTTCTTTAACATAATCATTGTTTCCAGGTTTTACAGTAATGCTAGATTTTCAATCCCAGTTTATCAGCACGGTTTCAAACCTTTTGATCTACTGTATTTGTTTATTAATATTTTTGGCTTATTTGTTCATTCATTCACCTATATGATGATGAATGCTTTACATTTATACTCCTATTCAAAAGTTTGAGGTCAGAAAGATTTTTGTTTTTAAAGTTTTGGAAGAAGTCTCTTATGCTTGCCAAGGCTGTATTTATTCAAAACATACAGTAAAACAGTAATACTGTGAAATATTATTATAATTTAAAACAACTACATCTATCTATTTTAATATATTTTAAAATTTAATTTAATCCTATGATGCAAAGCTGAATTTTCAGCATCATTACTCAGTGTCACATTATCATTCAGAATTTTTTTTTTTTTAGGATTCTTTCATGGTTCAAACAAACAGCATTTATTTGAGATTTAAATATTTTGTAATAATGTAAAACAAAAAAATTGCTTTTACTTCTGATCAATTTAATGCATCCGTGCTGAATAAAAGTATTCATTTATTTCCTAGAAAAAAAATACTTGGTCAAACCGAGGTCAAATTGGCACTGAACACTATATGGAGCAGTACCTCTGCACCTTGCTTTTATTATTACTGTTTGAATAGACTCTCTCCATTGCCAAGTTGGTCACAGCCTTTCATTTCACCTGAGTAAGGAAAAGAACAGGCAAAATTACATTCACTTCCTGCTTCATACAATAACGTATCACTTTAAACTTGAGCTTTGATATAGCTTAGAAAGTGTTAAAAATCTCACATATACAGTATGATCAATACAATGGTGTCCAAAAGACCACATTGAGAATCATGAAAAGCAAAAAAAAAAATGTTAGGATGTTTTCACTAGTGGTCTCACACTTTTGGACCCCAGTGTATATATATATATTGTGTTTCTTCTGAATGTTTTTCCTATGGACATCTCTAAAGCATATTTTAACTTATTTTACCTTAAGTAAATTTTTTGTTCCTCCTGTGATCAGAACCAGTTTGCGTATCATGATGGAAGTTTGTGCCCTGAAGAGGTGATAGGATCCCGACCTCATGAGGCAGTTGCTACAGGAAGTGGCCCCTCTGTCCCGGCAGGTATACAAAGATCAGGTCTGGACCCAGCAGATGAGCAACACTGCAATGGAAGCTTAAAGAAACAGCCCACAGCTCACTCAGTAGAGGAGAGCAGTGGACAGCGTTACAGTGCAGACCCAACTGTCCTACTGGGAGAGAAAGGACAGATGGAAGATACAGATGAGGATGGTTATATGTCCCCTATGAAGGGCAAGATCTCCACAAGTATGTTCTCAAATATTTATTATAGAATTTGTGAATAGGACCGTTATTATTAGATCGTTTACTCACCCTTGTGTCATTCCAACCCTGTTTGACTTTTTTTTTTATCTGTGAAATTTAGAACAAGACATTTTGAAGAATGTACCGGTAATTTTTTATGCAATTACGATGAATAGGGACCAAAGTTTTTAGTATTAATTTAGTTGTCTATTAATATTTACTTTTTGAAAACATGCTGTAAAATGTTTTTCCTTATATATATATATATATATATATATAATTTTTTATGTTAAGTATTTTTAATGAAGCAATTATTTTTTCCTAATTGTTCAGTTTTTTTCTTTCTTTCTTTTTTTTTTTGTTTGTTTGTTTGTTTGTTTTGTTACTGTCTAGGCCTTACTACTAATCTCCTTTCTACTACTTTAATTGTATCAAAGAACTAACCTGTTCAGAAGATGTGCAGCGCTTAAGTTGTATAAACCATGTTTATGATTCATAATTATTTTTTATGATTTTTATGGGTTTAGAGTGCTTTTTTGTTTTTTGGAGCTGGATAGCCCAGGTCCTCAATCACTTTCATTATATTTAAGAAAAGTGGCCAAGACATCATTACACATTTGCTGCCTTATGTTTCACCAAAGAAAGAAACTACAGTAAAAAGTCATAATATGACATGAGAGTGAGTAAAGTATAACTACAATGTTTTATCCATGTCATTGTCTATCTTCTTTGCAGATCATCTGAACCCTGTTGAGGAGAATCCTTTTGTAACAAGGCGTAAAAATAAAGACATTCATGCACTAGACAACCTGGGTTACCACAGCGCCCCTGATGGGAAGCCCAATTGTGAAGATGAGTATATCAACGAGCCCCTTTACCTCAACACATTCAACAACCCCAGCGGCATGAACCAGGAGATGTTAAGGAAAAATGGAGTCTCCATCCCATTGCAGGTGACCACAGCAGCCCACACTCAAAGCACCCATGTTCCCCACATCGCACAATTGGGAAAACCCCATCATCACAGCAACGGACCGCACGTTCATTTCGCCATACCGCCAGTTCAGCCGGTACACCCTGGACCGATGAGCCAAAATGATCAACAAGCCCATTCAGTTCAGTTGGTTCATGATCATGGCAGTAAATCTGTCCCACCAGCAGGCCAGATCTGTCTAGTGAGCCATCAAGTCCAACCAGGGCACCCAAACAAATCTAATCGTTCGCCCCAACAGTTTCACTTGGCAAAGTCTGGTAAAGGTGGCACAATGGGCCTACCGGGTCATCCGGTGCAACCGGGCACCCAGATTGGGACCGTATTAGTGGACAAGATGTACAAGAATAGCTTTGACAATCCTGAGTATTGGCAGCAAAGCCTTCCGCCCAAGGTTACCCCTCAAAACTCCCAAGACTCTTCGGTGATCTGCAATAACAAGTTCCTTTACAAGCAGAATGGCCACATACAGCCTGCCGTGGCTGAAAACCCTGAATATCTGTCTGGTATGAAGCCAGGAACAGTCCTGCCTCCTCCTCCATACCGGCAGAGGAACACTGTGGTCTAACGTCCAGGTCTCCATGCTCCGTAGAGCCTGGTTCTTCTACCAGCACCTTAAATGTCTTTCTTTGACCCTCTGGTGGTCAAAAATGGGACGAGAAACAATATAAGCCACTGAACTGCCATTATGTCACATAAAATAATGGCATAAAAACCATTGGGGAAAGCTCAACGCAACCCATCCATCCACAAAGACCTCGCCAGTTGTCCAGGAACGTTTTTTTTCTCCTCCACAGGTATTTTAAAGTCTCTCATATGGGATGGCACATAATCAGATGTACTAACATCATTAATTTATTGAAATTAGATATTAAGTACACTCTAAAAAATAAAAATTCCAAAGTTTCACAGCAATGCCATTGGACTTGGGTGTCCAGTTCTGCTCCTTGAGGGCCAATATCTTGCTGAGTTTAGCTCCAACTAGCTCCAACACACTTGCCTGGAAGTTTCTAGTGAGTCTGAAGACCTTGATTACTTTGGTTCAGGTGTGTTTAATTAGGGTTGGAGCTAAAATCCTGTAGAACAGTGGCCCTCCAGGAAGTTTTGGACGTCCCTACTATAGAAGAACCATTCTGGGTTCCCCAGAGAACCTTTCGGTGAACAGTTCTTAAAAGAACCATTTTTCCTTAGTGAAAATGTTTTTTCCACTGTAAAGAACATTTTGTGCAATGGAAAGATTCAATGGATGTTACAGGCTCTTCTTGGAACCATAGATGCCAATAAAGGATTTTTTATTAGTATTGTTTATATTTAAGAGTGTACAGTAGGTGGTTCCAGCTGGGTGGTTCCATAATGAAAAATTTGATTCTGAATGGACAGAGAAGTGTATTTTAAAGATTCTAGGCGTGAATATGCACTTGAATTTTATATTTCTGTGACTGGAACACTTGCACTTTTTCAGCACATCCTACATACCGCTAAAACTGCTGCCCTACTGGGACGACTACTGTTAGACCTGAGAGGATTGTGAAATTATGGACAGTCGAGTTCCTCAGCACAATGAGTTGAATAGGAGGCTGATAAAGGCACTGCGAATCATTTGTTCATATTGGGAATACAATAGAATAATTGTCAATGGGGTTATTGCCATTTGGTGAGTGGTGAACTCACCTGTTGAGAGATATGAAGAATTAATTATCAGGAAGAATGGCACTGAATGGTTTACAGGGTGTTTACATTAATTTACTTTATCGGTACCTGAACTGAGTAAGCACTGACAAAGGGTGTCTGGGAACTTTAATTCTCCTTTGTCAGAATTTAAAACTGTTACTTTTCAGTTCTTAGTTTAAAAGACTTAACCTGAGTTAGTCAATATGCTATCAAAAGTTGAAGTTAGTCAACATGAAATCAACCCTTTTTACTTTCTTAATGTTCCTGTTATTCCACTTTGTTAACACCCATGTTTTATAATTGTTCATCATAATGTGTAACTCGTTCCGTTGAAATGGCTTTCCTTTTTGGCTGACATTACAATTGTTTAACCAGCAGACAGCTAGCTACTGCTGCATTGTTGAAGCTACTGTTGCAGATATTACAGCCTTTCTAAATTATTTTCATTGTTAATTGTTAATGCAATAATTTAAAGTTAGCTAATAGTAATGTGATAACGTTACGGCAATAAAAGCAAATAAAGATCGATTTGAACAAGTACGTATTTCCCTACTGAACTTGACCTTCAGTCTCCAAGTCCCAGTCAAAAAGCCTTGTCAGAAGTAGGTTTAAGTGGATTTTTATAAGTTTCACGGTTGACAAACTTGCATTCAGGGCATGTTATGCCAATTTTCACAATCTAGTCATTTCCTGGCTGATAAAATCAATTCTGAATATTCTGCTTAGCATCACAGTTAAAAGTAAATTGGGTTCTGAAAGCAGTTTCATGTTGATTTTCAATCATACATTTTCAGTGTTTTGTAGATGATATTTTGCCTCGGTATTCGTTTTTATGTCTAGACTGCATTCTGATTCCAACTGAAGTTAGCAAATCAAATAAATGCATTTCATTTTAATCTGCGGGTTAACATAATCACTAGTAATTTTGAGTGCAATTCAGAGTGTCAATACTGAGCCTTTGTCAGATCTGTAATTGGAAAACGGAATTTGGGCACAACATTTATTTTGTTATCATTACTATTTATTCACAGTGGCTGCTATACATTTTTATTTGGGGCATTTCATTGTATTTCATAACAACTTTTCTAGTTAAAACAGCAGGTTTACTTGAATTAAGGAGGTTGGACATGTGATGCTGTGTTAAGTATCACAATTTCACATGACTGAGCTGTATTTTGAAAAATTGTAAACACAAAAAGACTTTAATGTGCCATTCTTCAGCGCTAACATAATTCAGAAAACAGACGTTAGTCTGTATCACTGTCAGTGGTCTAAAATAATTTTTGTTGTTGTCTGTCTATGTTGTCACATCTAATAGCAAGTGTAGCACACATACAGTAAGTGTTGCCCTGTAGTTTCCAAACTACTGTCACTTGTAGTTTCATGTTTCTGTGTAGCTTTTACTGATGTATTGTCAGAAGACTAGTTTGTAGGTCATAATCCCATTTTGGTGACGTTTTGTCCAATTTGTGGCATATAAACACAAAGACATTATTGTTACAATTAATTAAATAAGGGATATTGTGTTGCAACAAGATGCGCAAACATTTTAATCGCCTTTAACTGCCAAATATCACAAAGTCTAATGTTAAGGCATCATTATGAACCTTTGATTTACAAATGCCATTTTTGGTAAGAATTAAGCTGTTTTAGTATAGATTATCGGCCAGTGTGATCTCAGTGTTAGATGAAGGTATTCGTACATGTGTGCATGTGTACATATTTGTACATTTAGATTCAAGTTAAGAGCATTATAAAGTTTAAACCTTTTTACATGTGTAACTTTAAAGATGAATCTCATAAAATCTGTGATATATTTTTTTTTGATTCTCTAAAATGTGTATGTACACTACCATTTAAAAATGTGGGGTCATTTTTTGTGCTTTATGCTCACCAAGGCTGCATTTATTTGATAAAAGCAATACAGTCAAAATATTTTAAAAATAATAATAATAAATACGGTGAAATAATATTAGAATTAAATATATTTTAAAATGTAATTTATTCTTGTGATGGCAAAGTTGAATATTTAGCATCGTTACTCCAGTCTTAAGTGTCACATGATCTTTCAGAAATTATTTTGATATGCTGATTTGGTGCTCAAGAAACATTTGTTCTTGTCAATGTTGAAAACATTTGTGCTGCTTAATATGTTTGTGGAAACCATGATAGATGGATTTTTTAATGAATATTAAATACAAAAGAACAACATTTATTTGAAACAAATCTTCTGTAACTATTTAAATGTTACTATTTCACTGAAACTTTTGATCAATTTAATGTGTCCTTGTTGAATAAAAGTTTAAATAAATAAAACTTTTCAAAAAAGAAAAGCAAAATGCCCCCAAACTTTTGAATGGTAGTGTAAAAGGGTTTGCAGTTTATATTTTCTCAATACATTGATAAGTGAACCACACTTTACATATTAAACAATGCCTATATGAATACTAATGAGATAATGTTGAACTGGCTGAAATTCTTTAAATGAACCATATTTAAAATAATTTAATCATATTTCATAATTTTACTTCAATCATTAACTTGACATGTAAACTGATGCATGTGGAACCACTGCAGGGAAGCATCTTTTTACACAAATTTAGCATTTTTATGGACTGCCGAGAATCAGTGTAAGATTCACACAATTTACAGTAACTCAGTATTCACTATCTACCAAACTGTATATGTACACACCATGTAGTGCGAAGTACAGAATTGTGTACACACTTACAAACATACAACATTTTGTGTGCAGTAAAATGCACTGTATTTCTGAGCCACGGAAGTACAGGCATTTGGAGTGACTGCTCTGTAACAAGTGTGTTCCTCTAAAGAAAAGTGAAAAGTATTTTTGTAGAGTGTTGAAAGATTTATGGGGAGTGTAAATATATAGAGACTGTTGCATCAAGACTTTTTTTTAGTCATTTCTTTGCCATCAAACGTTCAGTCTGTTTAACATGCGCCATCTGTAGTAATGGTCTGACATTGTGTCAGTAACTTTGTATTTGTGACGTTTGATTTGATCTCAAGTGATGTTCTGTTTTCCTCGGGCCTGTTTCTTTGTGTGTCATGCTCTGTTCTGTGGATTTCTTCTCTTGCTGCTTTTATGGTTAGCTGTGGCCCTTTCCTTCTCTCCATAAGTGCCCATTTTCTCTATTTCTTTACCTTTGTTAGTTGTAAATATGACTGTTTAAGACACGACATTAATTATCTACTCATGTCGACCTAATTTCAAAACAAAATACTGATCTATCTAGAGTGAACTATCTTTATTTATTATATATTTGTTTTGTATGTCTGCATTTGGTTTGATTGCTTTTTATTAGATATGATCGTATGTACATGGTGAGTTAGGAGAGAACTGCTCCACTGAAGCACTTGTGGTATAATTTGTTTAAAATCACTGGGTGGACAGTGCATTATTACTGATGGTGGTATGTGCAAAGCTAACTAGAAATATGTCAAATAATTTACAGTAGCCTAAAAAAGTATTCGGACACTTAAAGGGATAGTTCACCCAAAAATAAAAATTCTGTCATTAATTACTAACTCTCATGTCGTTCCAAACCCGCAAGAACTTCGTTCAACAACATGAGTGTGAATAATTAATGACAGACTTTTCATTTTTTGGTGAGCTATCCTTTTAAAGCAGCACTATGTAACGTTTGGCGCTCTAGCAGTTAATAAACAGAACTGCACACATCCCGCGGAAGAACATTCCAACCGGAGCTACTTCTCTAAGTTTATGTCTATGGTGATTCACGCAGGTATGTGTTACTCCGCAGCGGTGACGCCCCGACCAGGCTACAATAGTCCAAATATAAGTACTTATTATAAGTGTACCGTAGTGATTCGGAATAAGACAAAAACGCGGTTTGGAAGATGAATTCATGATGTACTCGCTAATTACATACATTTTGCAAATTTTGAACACAGAAAAAGTTACATAGTGCTGCTTAAGTCACACTTATTTTCGGTGCATTTTATAACGAAATATTAAACCAAGTGGCTTTTGCAATCATACTAGAACTTTCTCAGAATCAACATTTTTGCATTGACTTTATCCAGCTGGGGATTTTTTTTTTTTTTTAGTAAATGTATGAAGTCAGTTCCTGCCAGTTTCCAACTGGAAAGTGTCAAGATGCTTTTTTTTTTTTTATATTTTGAGCAGTGTATTGCTTCATAATTTAAAACCTAACAGACTTATTTTTGTGAAATATTTTCTTTGAATGGCATTTGGTTTGATATTTTGTTATTTAACACAGTGATATTCAGACGTAAGTGTGGCCAAATTATCTTTGGGCCACTGTGTTTTAGAGCTTTGCCAGTTGAGTAGATTATTTTATTGTATTTTCTATTATAACATAAAAACACCCGAGACAAAACTCATTATGGTCAGTGGTTCAAATCATTCCCCTTTCTGTTTCCATTTTAATTAGTAGTGATCACCCTCCACCAAACTGAATGCCAACTGAACACAAATACTTCATATTTGCTACATGATCCTGTTACAAAGTATATTTTCAAATTAACATGAATAAAGATCAAATGAATCTGAAGAAGAAAGTGTGTGGTTTACTACCGTAATAATGCATGCAGCATGTTTGTTAAATGCTAATGAAGTCCTAAAAAATCAGCTGTAAATAAATCATAAACATGATCTTTTATATAATATGAATTAATCTTATTTGTTTTATCAAAAGGGCAAAAACTGTCGCACATCAAACAGTGCCAAGAATGCCAAAAAGTCGTGTTAGTCTGCAGTCAGGGTTTGTCAGGGTGTTGCTATACGGTTGCTAAAATATTCTGCATAGTTTTTAAAATGCTGAGGCAGGGCTGTCCAAACTCGGTCCTGGAGGGCCATTAAATAGCTTATTCAGGTGTGTTTGGTTAGGGTTGGAGCTAAACTCTGCAGGACACCGGCCCTCCAGGACCGAGTTTGGACAGCCCTGTGCTAAGGCATTAATCTGATCACTTAGAAAATTAATCTGAAATGAAATGACCCCCACCTACAATCCCTGCCAGTACGAGACTCGAACCCACAACCTTTGGGTTATGAGTCCGACTCTCTAACCATTAGGCCACGACTTCCCCTATTATTAGTGACCTTTTCACATTCGAAATAGTTAACCCTGGGTAAACCAAATCCTGGGATATCTTTTTCACATATCAAATTGTACATAGTTTACCCATAGTTAACAATTAATCCTGGATATTCATAAAACGCCATTTCAAAACACATTTCTAAACCCCTGGTTTACGATCATTAGTGAATTAGCTTTGCTCGCTAAGTACCTAATTGGTGGAATTTTCTGTACAGCATCATGGGTAATGTAGTTTTTCACGATAATTTTAAAAATAAGGTAAAATAGTGCATACAAATAGGTTCAACAAATTCATATACAATCGATCAACAACCTCGGAGATCACAACAGGTCTGTCTTTAAAGGTTTGGCAGTTCTTGTTAAAAATCAGTGGAGTTTTTTACTTCTGGAACCCGATATGCTCTATTTGCATGTTTGCGGGGTTGAACGTAAAGTGTAATGCCCTGAAATATAAGGAATAATATGAAATATTAGTGATAGCTTAGTCTAATGTTAGAAAAGGGGCAATGGGACAATGAGTGCACAGAAACTATAGGGAAGAAAAAATAGTTTAATTATTTTACGTGCAAAACAACATCTTGTAGAAAGAAGTGTCAGCTCACTGAGACAGGCCCACGTTAGATCTACAGGGCATGCAATTATACAAAATCAGTCTGTATCTACTGCTCTGATGACAGCATTGTTGGACAACAATTGCTATTTAATTGGGGTTGCCACACTGACAGGCATGTTACTTCTTTAACTGTCAGGTAGCTGTGTCATTAAAGCTGTATAAGACGTGCTTGTCTAATCTTAATTATCCCTTGACATCTTTGCATACCAGCCTGTCCCCTTTTTCCACTCTTGTATTTGTGTTTCTCATGCATTCTTTTTGCAGTGTTACTTTTTTGCAGGAATAAAAGCCTTAAGTAACACAATATATTGTTCTAATCAGTTCATCCCACCTAGTCTCATTTGTTACAGACAAGCTTTCAGTCTGATTTGTGTCTGTAGGCTAATAATGTCTCATGTGAAGCGTTCGCAACAATTCCCAAAAGACATTTCAAGTAAATTTATTCTTAAAACTAAAACAGCTTACTATAAAGTTGTACTCACCTTATTCTCCCTAAAAGCTCCCATTTCTTAGATATTTTTTTGCAAGTCTGTCGATTACATTAAAATGCCCCCAAAATAATATATCTGCATTTTTAATACTTTCGGAGAGCATTTTGACTACATTCTGCCATGTCTGGTTCCTTTTAAAATAGCAAGGAAAGTTTGCTTGATTTTTTTTCTCTACTTTTTAAAAGAGTCCAAGAGTACTTTAAAAAATCAACAGCTTCAAGGATTAATGGAATAAATGTTTCTTTGCTCAACCCTTTCAAATGACACACATTTCTCTCTTTTTTTCATCATCAGAAGGTGTGGATATCAAAGAGTTGCTTTGTACTGTTGGCTCATATGAAGTACAAGTATACTGCATAAAATAGTCTTGGTTTGCTCTCGTATTACAGTCATAGTCCATCACACAGAAATTAGAGTTTGAATGCATGCTATTTGTCAAAAACGGAATTTTCTGACTGGATTGCCATTACCCAATCAGTATGTAGAATACCTGCTCTCAAGCTTCATGGCTATTCTCAAGTATTTTGCCCTGGTTGCATGTTTAGGCTTTAGTTTTTCTCTCCGACATCACACTAGATAAGAGACAGAGATGGAGAGTTGTAATTTCCACAACATCCCACCAAGTTATGACACAGCATTCTCCATTTCCTGTGTTGTAAAGCTGTTCCCATACAGATGCACACCAAACATATTTCTTTTCACTGACCAGAAAGCACTTTACTGCCAAACAATATATATATCTATGTGTGTGTGTCTGTGTGTGTATTTATGTAAGTGTATATATAAATTATAGTGCTGTCAAACGATTAATCACGATTAATCGCATCCAAAATAAAAGTTTTTGTTTACATAATGTATGTGTGCTGTGTATATTTATTATGTATATATAAATAGACACACATGCATGTATATATTTCAGAAAAATATATATTTATATATTAAATATATTTTCTAAATGATATGAATATAAATATAGACATGTTAATACATGTAAATATTTTCATATTTGTATTTATATATGCATAATAAATATACACAGAACACACACATATATTATGCCAACAAAAACTTTTATTTTGGATGCGATTAATCGTTTGACAGCACTAATAAATTATATAATATATATGATCAAAATATGATAAAAAATTTGATCAAAAGGCGAAAAATGCAATGCAAATGATAAACTATATAATTGTGTTTAGTTAAACAAATATACTTAATTTTCCTGGCTGCAGACTGTGTTAAACAATCTGATTTAATTTTTATTTTTTAAAGATTTTTAGAAACCAACATTGGATTAATTTGTGTTTGATTGTAAGGTTTTGGTTATTAGTACAAGGAACAGTGTCCAATGTAAAATCTGGGTCCTGTAACAAAACCACTTATGTACATATTAAATACATTTTAGAGGTATGTATGAGTTCAAATCTGCTGAAGATATTCGTCTATATGAAACTATGAACTCATTTGCATAATATCCCTTGTATAAAGTCTGACAGTGCTACAGAAGAGGTGATAAGCAAAATGTGATGTGATCTCTCTAATACTTTTATGCATTAATTAATTAGCCCATTAATTAAACATTAAATGTAGTCCCTCATCCTGCAGGGCATAATGTTTCCACAGTGTAGTGATTATAGTCTGAGATTGGATGACCATTAAAGGAGGTAAATGTGTGTGTGTTCGCACACTTTCACTTGTAGGGAATAGCAGTTAATAAGTCCCCTGGTAACTGTGGTTCACCCCTTGTCTCTGATTCCTCAGTATCTCAGTGTGAGATCCCATTAATACCAGCACAGTCCAGACCACGCTGACAATATCCACATGGGGGACACCGCATTCCCATTCACCCGTGCACCATCCGAACCCTTGGATCCCAAAAAGTCACTATAACGTCTTTTTCATGAACCTACTTTTTCTGCTTTGCATTCATTTGACACCCACAGCAAGCCTTACCTCACATAGGTTAGGGATGGAGCTGTCCATGGTGCTGCTACCTTTGTTGTTTTGCCATAGTGCTGTCCATGGTGCTGATAACACACTATATATGTATGCCATGCAGGCATCCCCGACCATTTAAAATTCAAAGGGCTATAAATTAATGAATACTTATCTGTGCACCCCTGGCCCTGGTTTCCGGCTCTAGGCCCTGTTATGTCTAATAATGGTGGAATGAGCAGGGGTTGCACGGGGGGTGAGCGCGAGACTCTTTGTGGCTGTCACCATGGGTCCTCGGCTCTATCTCTCAGCTGCAGACAGACAGATAGGAAGCATCACTATGCAGCGTGGCAGAGCTGTTTGTCTGGGGTGGTTGTGACACCCTCCGCTTGGGGGGATTTTAATGAGCTCCCCTGGGACGAGCATTAGTCATTTAACATCCTGAGGAGAGCAGGGGCATCCAAACACACATATACCTGTACTGTCCAAAACTTTGAGTGGACACACATTATACACAAACCAAAAAAGCATATGAACTACAGAAAGTGTGCAACAGGTTCCAAAAGTACTACTAAGTACCGTGCAATCTGTTTTGACTGTGGAGTTATGAATATAAATGGAGATAAAGTTTGCAAGGTGGGAATTGTCAAATGTTGGTGTATCTTAAGAAAACATGGCTATGTCAAATAAAATAAACATGACTCTATCAAATAAAATAAAAAATGACACTAAAATAAAATAAAAAATATTATATTATATTATATTATATTATATTATATTATATTATATTATATTATATTATATTATATTATATTATATTATATTATATTATATTATATTATATTATATTATATTATATTATATTATATTATATTATATTATATTATATTATATTATATTATATTATATTATATTATATTATATTATATTATATTATATTATATTATATTATATTATATTATATTATATTATATTATATTATATTATATTATATTATAT
>NW_015547221.1:529-10944 GCF_001515605.1 Sinocyclocheilus anshuiensis | reverse complement strand
AACCAAATACATTATTTATTCAGCTTTCAGATTAAGTATAAATCTCAATTTTTAAAAATTGACCCTTATGACTGGTTTTGTGGTCCAGGGTAACATATATATTTTTAAAGTATATCACCATTAAATTATATTAAGTGTGTGTGTTTGTGTTAATAGAAATATATTATTATTATTATTTAAGCATTTAATTTACATTATTATATTATATTATATTATTTATTATATATTTTACATGAAGAAAATAAAATACATTTATATAGGTTATAGATTATTTCATTATGTTCATAACAATTACACATATTTCCTCAAAACATTTAATTACCATGAGGTATATGATGTAGATTTGTAGATTAATGTTTCTATAATATATATAATTTTTTGATTATGTGGTGAAATATGACATTCTTGACAGATTCGTCCATGTATCCATCCATGCATTTTTGGTTATGTCAGAATCAACCATCAATATTACAAATGATTCATATTACTATTGTTGATGGTCGATTCTGACCTAACTAGTAACGCACCACAAGTATCAGTCATGCAATATATTATTCACCACATAAACAGACAACAGATCCCACCAAGCTGCTCGATTCTGCATGGAGGATTCTGTCTACAAAATGTCTTGTTTCCTTTCCAATCACAAATGTACAATTAAACATGCGTTTCTCGAGCCGCCTGCACCCAGCCCATGATAGGTTAAATGGCTAGTGAGGAGAACAACAAGGCCGATCTGATTTTGTTTATCTTGGACAAGCTAATTAAAGTGTCACAATTCATTATACAGGCCGTGCCCCACCTTGTCAGAAGGAAAATAGGAATATCAATCATTTTGCGCCCCGGCTCAACCTTTTCCCTTAGCGGATCTCATTGGTTGCTGCCGTGTCAGCCCTGATCGAGACATCAATGAGGAATGGGTTTCCCCCAAACACGTCAATTTTCTTTCTCTTCTTCGCCCTTTGTCAGATTGCTGTCATGTAAGCATGACCTCCCATATACCTCGGAGAACACATTGTGTGTGCGCCATTGAAGAGTCCTTTACCCTTGTTTTGACATCATGACATCATGCACAGTGAATGGAATATGAGGTCGTCTGTTATCCAGAGTGAACTGTCACTCATTTGACTGTTGATTTTCCTGTCTTTATTTTCCATTTCGAGTGCTGCATTTTTTAATAAAAGACATTTTATATATCCTACAAACAAACAGTTTCACAGGTAGCATCTAGGCTAGATTCTGTCCAGAGCAGGTGAGTAATTTTATTTTACATGTAAAAACTTGTTTGTTGTCAAGAATGCACAGACAAAAGTCAAGCCGACAGCTCTGATAAACTATTACTGTCCACACTACATCTTATGGAGATGTGTTTTGCTATATAATATTCTGGGATGCAGAGACGGCATTGTTTGTATAATGTGTGTGTGTGTGTGGCGTGAGATCTCATTAATACCATCACAGTCCATCCATACCATGCTGGCATTATCCACATGGGAGACACCACATTGCCATTCACCCATGCACCATCCAAACTCTTGGATCCCAAAAAGTCACTATAACGTCTTTTTCATGAACCTACTTTTTCTGCTTTGCATTCATTTGACACCCACAGCAAGCCTTACCTCACATAGGTTAGGGATGGAGCTGTCCATGGTGCTGCTACCTTTGTTGTTTTGCCATAGTGCTGTCCATGGTGCTGATAACACACTATATATGTATGCCATGCAGGCATCCCCGACCATTTAAAATTCAAAGGGCTATAAATTAATGAATACTTATCTGTGCACCCCTGGCCCTGGTTTCCGGATCCAGGCCCCGTTATGTCTAATAATGGTGGAATGAGCAGGGGTTGCATGGAAGGGGGTGAGAGCGCGAGACTCTTTGTGGCTGTCACCGTGGGTCCTCGGCTATATCTCTCAGCTGCAGACAGACAGATAGGAAGCATCACTATGCAGCGTGGCGGAGCTGTTTGTCTGTGGTGGTTGTGACACCCTCCGCTTGGGGGGAATTTAATGAGCTCCCCTGGGACGAGCATTAGTCATTTAACATCCTGAGGAGAGCAGGGGCATCCAAACACACATATACCTGTACTGTCCAAAACTTTGAGTGGACACACATTATACACAAACCAAAAAAGCATATGAACTACAGAAAGTGTGCAACAGGTTCCAAAAGTACTACTAAGTACCGTGCAATCTGTTTTGACTGTGGAGTTATGAATATAAATGGAGATAAAGTTTGCAAGGTGGGAATTGTCAAATGTTGGTGTATCTTAAGAAAACATGGCTATGTCAAATAAAATAAACATGACTCTATCAAATAAAATAAAAAATGACACTAAAATAAAATAAAAAATATTATATTATATTATATTATATTATATTATATTATATTATATTTCCTCAAAACATTTAATTACCATGAGGTATATGATGTAGATTTGTAGATTAATGTTTCTATAATATATATAATTTTTTGATTATGTGGTGAAATATGACATTCTTGACAGATTCGTCCATGTATCCATCCATGCATTTTTGGTTATGTCAGAATCAACCATCAATATTACAAATGATTCATATTACTATTGTTGATGGTCGATTCTGACCTAACTAGTAACGCACCACAAGTATCAGTCATGCAATATATTATTCACCACATAAACAGACAACAGATCCCACCAAGCTGCTCGATTCTGCATGGAGGATTCTGTCTACAAAATGTCTTGTTTCCTTTCCAATCACAAATGTACAATTAAACATGCGTTTCTCGAGCCGCCTGCACCCAGCCCATGATAGGTTAAATGGCTAGTGAGGAGAACAACAAGGCCGATCTGATTTTGTTTATCTTGGACAAGCTAATTAAAGTGTCACAATTCATTATACAGGCCGTGCCCCACCTTGTCAGAAGGAAAATAGGAATATCAATCATTTTGCGCCCCGGCTCAACCTTTTCCCTTAGCGGATCTCATTGGTTGCTGCCGTGTCAGCCCTGATCGAGACATCAATGAGGAATGGGTTTCCCCCAAACACGTCAATTTTCTTTCTCTTCTTCGCCCTTTGTCAGATTGCTGTCATGTAAGCATGACCTCCCATATACCTCGGAGAACACATTGTGTGTGCGCCATTGAAGAGTCCTTTACCCTTGTTTTGACATCATGACATCATGCACAGTGAATGGAATATGAGGTCGTCTGTTATCCAGAGTGAACTGTCACTCATTTGACTGTTGATTTTCCTGTCTTTATTTTCCATTTCGAGTGCTGCATTTTTTAATAAAAGACATTTTATATATCCTACAAACAAACAGTTTCACAGGTAGCATCTAGGCTAGATTCTGTCCAGAGCAGGTGAGTAATTTTATTTTACATGTAAAAACTTGTTTGTTGTCAAGAATGCACAGACAAAAGTCAAGCCGACAGCTCTGATAAACTATTACTGTCCACACTACATCTTATGGAGATGTGTTTTGCTATATAATATTCTGGGATGCAGAGACGGCATTGTTTGTATAATGTGTGTGTGTGTGTGTGTGTGTGTGTGTGTGTGTGTGTGTGTGTGAGACCCTGGATCACAAAACCAGTCATAAATAGCATGCGTATATTTGTAGCAATAGCCAACAATATATTTTATGGGTCAAAATTATCGATTTGAATTTTATGCCAAAAATCATTAGGATATTAAGTAAAGATCATGTTCCATGAAGATATTTTGTAAATTTCCTACCGTAAATATATCAAAACTTCATTTTTGATTAGTAATATGCTAAGGACTTAATTTGGACAACTTTAAAGGCTTTACATTTTTTTGCACCCTCGGATTCCAGATCCTCCCCACCAACGTTATACTGTAAACCACACACAATTCTGCTGCACAAGCATTAACACAGCACATCCTTGTTTTATTATCCTTCTGTTTTGGCATGTTTTGCATGCTTTGCATTGTGCAGGAGTAAAATACATCTTCAGGTGCAGTGAAGTGGAGTGATAGGTGAAAGTCAAATAATTCTCAGTAATCATTTTTCACAGACTGTTTATTTATGTGCTATTTACTGAATCAGTTTCAGGTATGAGGAAAAGCCTAAAAGTAGAAACATTTAAACTTTGACAGTGCCTGAGAAAGTTTTGTGTAACCTTAAAGAGAAATGTGATGTGACATTTTCCTATAAAACTCAAGCTCAGATGTGAGAAATGGGGTCATAAATTGTTTTCATTGATTCTGTCATTGCAATCTTGTAAAACACACTATTTCATAATGGAATTCTTGTACGTAATCTTTGCTCTTTATGTCTGTAGTCTGAAATGGAGAGATGTCCTTCGAGATTTGATAAAAAGTACAAATATCTTAGAAACAAATAATACTCATGATACAATGTACTGCCATATAAAATATCTTTTCATTGAGAAGTGAAGAGTTTAAGTGCCGTTATAGAAATATGGTGTTTCTCATGATCGTAAAAACTTTTTATTTAAAGGTTTATGCTTCTATTTATGTTTTCATTTTATGATTTTTTTCTATTTATATGTATAAGGAAAAGTATATATTTCGCAAGACCATGAATGGCTCCATTTAATCAAGTTTCCATCTGTTTTAATCACCCTTGGCCTTCTCTTATTTATTTGAAATATTCTTGCTTTTTATATAAAGCATCCCAGTTAATATGGTCATAAAACAGCATGAAAAATAATTTTGAAATTGCAGAATGCTGTTTAAAATAATCAGGTTTTAGCATGTCACACCACACTTAAAAGTGAACGTCCTTTATATCCAAATATGCTTTAAATATAAACCCACCTAGGAAGTGAATTAAAGAAGAAAAGTTTAACAAATTGTTTGATTAATCCTCTACTTGTGCGAGTGCATAAATGAGTGTTTAATCAGTTCATGTTCAGATATGATTTCATTATCGGAAAGATTCATTAGCATGTTTGATGGTTCTGCTCTCTGGGCCACTGCAAGCACCACTTGTACTCAAAAGATTTATTTTATTATGATGAGAATTTTCATAAGAACATCTCAGTTCTTCATTGATTGATCAGAGAAGTGCATGAATCAAGCTGAAATAGAAACTTGCAGCAAGTATACTACTATACTTAGGTGACAGTTAATCTATAAAATATGCTGCTTTCCCATGTACTGTATGTCTCTTTCTATTTAAATAACACTCAGATTGATGGCAGAAATTGCACACGTTTTTCATACTTTAAAGCAACTTGTGTTTGTTTCTTAACAGGTTGCAGGGGCATGATGCAATTCAATACGTCATTCTGTTCACGAAACACAAAAATGCTGTTTCATTTGGAGTTAGTTTGGAAAAGTTAGAGGTAATAATGACAAAAACCTTGCGCCACTGCACTAACCAAATTTCAAAGCTTTTTCTCTCTTTGGCTTCTCACAGTTGTCCTGAATTCATTAGGATTGGTGTGTGCCGGTTCAGTGTCTCACACTAATACACCAAAAAAAAATGGCCCGAGTGTAAAGCAAAGGGAACACACATTTTATAAAGAACACAATGTTTGTCTTCCATTTTTGTAAATAAGTCTAGGGTGAAAACCAAAAGTACGCACTTTGAGCACTAAAAGCACTTCTTTGCAAAAGTGCTCTGCCCAGAAATATCCTTTGTGGTCTGTTTTCAGATGCAGACGGATGCTGGCTTTGTAGTAGGTTGTCAGGACAGAATGATACGCTGCTGTAGAGGCCCTCACGGCTGTGGGTATTTGATATGCAACATTAAATATAGCTTTCTCTTGCCTGCCTGGTATATGGGAACTTGATTTTGGGAAAAACCTGAAGTAGCAACAAACCAGTCCAGTACTAGTAATCTTTACTAGTAATCTGAACTGTAATTCGTCTTACCAGCTTTGTGACAAATGATGAACAGTGTCATTTTAGTTTAATTGAGATGTTATTATAGTTGTTATTAATATTGTGAATTCATTTTTCTATTTGATTGAGATGCTATTATAGTTTTTATTACTATTTTGAATTAGTTTTTCTATTTTGGATCTCACATTTTATTTTATTGCTGTAGTTTATTTCTTATCTTATATCTTATATTTATATGATTTTAATTTTAGTTAAAGTTTTAGTAATTTGTTGTGTGTTTAGATTTAGTTGTTTTACTAAACCAAGTGAAGCTACATGAAAATTAGAAATTTGCTTAATTGATACCTAGTTGTAATAAAATAAGCTTATGTGTTGTTTACATTTTATTTTATTTTATTTTATTTCAGTTCATGTTTATTTTCTTTCAGGTTTTAGGTTTAGTTAAACAGAACAGAAGTGCATGAAAGAAACATATGGGGAAAATAATTTAAACTGATACATTTAGATCAAATGAAAATACTTATTAGCTGGGTGAATCAGAATTATGAAAACATAATTATGAATAAGTAATACAAGTTTTAAAATAAAAGCTATGTTGCCTCTAGCATAGCAAGTCTTTTCACTTTTTAAAAACTTAGTATGTAATATGGGCATTTAGTTTTATTGTATTTTTACAATAAATAAGCATTGTTTTATTTACAATGCTTGTTTTTCTCTCGTTCTCTTTTTTTTATCAAAATAATTTGTTCTCTGATCAAACACACATTGTGCGAATGGTACAAAATAGTTCAAAAACAAGCATTAACTTAGATCAGAGCTCAGATGTGCAATATACTTTTGTTTGCGTTCATTTGTGAATGATAAAATGGAAAATAGCAATTTTCCTGTTTTGCCGGACCTCTGCTGAAGTCTAATATCAACGCCTGCTGTGTAAATGGGTCTTCGTGGATACACAGAAGATCGTCAAGGGCACAATTAATTATGTTCACAGTATCATGGACAGATACTTTGATTAAACTGTTGCAATCAGAATCACACCTCTTGCCATCAGTGAAACATGTGAGTCGTCTCACTCCTCACGCTGAGAATGCACCATAGGCTAAAAGAATCATTATTAAAGTGACAGTGATCCCACTTACCCCTCAGGTCTCTGTAAAGACGCACTGTCGATGTGTACAGATGATTTGCTCATCAGATAAGTGGCTCTGATTCATTTTTGCTGACCTTAGGGGGTCTATTAAATCATTCCACTGCATTTCAAATACTTTTTGTCAGTCCTTTGTTGCTGATTAATCATTGTATTACAGAATTCATGCAAGCAGCCTAGGCCAGTACACTGAATAAAAAAAAATGGTGTAGGATTTATTTTGAAACAATTTTCACCCAGAAATTGCTAGTAAATTCCATAAATAATAATAATAATAATAATAATAATAATAATAATAATAATTGCAAACAAATGTAAAACATATTTCTATAATCTTTTTTTAATTTGAAAATATTTTTTAATTGTATTTGAAATCATATTTAGTTGTGTGATTAAGTATTGATGAGCTTCAAATCTGAAAATAAGCATTTAGAAATGAGAATAAATGTAACTAAATAGTTTACAATAGTCAGTATACAAATATTTATATGTCTATATATCTAGATCTATCTATCTATCTATCTATCTATCTATCTATCTATCTATTTTAATTTTTTTATAATTTCTATTATTTTTATTTTTATTTTTTTTATTTTTTATTTTTTGAAGATTGTTTGCCAAACAGTTTCGGTTACCATTGACTTCCACGTGGACAAAAAATGTATAATAATAATACAAAAATAACTAACTAAATAAATAAATAAATACTTTTTTTTTTTTTTTAATAGATGTATTTTGAAGTTCTGCAGAAGAAAGTAAGTTATAAATCTTTCAAACGACATGAGAGTGACTATCCCTCTAAGTAAGGTTACGTTTTTTTATTTACATCATTTTAAATACGAGCAACATTAAAGTCAGCTAAATTAAATGAAAGAAAATACATAACATTTTTACTCAATTTAAACAAACATGCAAAACCGCATACTGTAGATGTCCATGTTTGCTAGCTCAGCATGAAGGCTGGATGAAATCTACTCCGTTTCTATACTCTTACGGATTACAGGGAAGCCCTGGAAGGAAATCCTGCATCAGTTCCACTCCGATTAGCCGTCAACCATGTAGAAGCACGGTCACTGTCACACAGAAGCCAGGGTAATTTGCTTTAATAGCGAGACAACCCTGGGTCTGTTTGAAGTAATGAATACACGGAGTGTGCCAGAGGCCAGGGAGCGTGAACAGCCTAGGAACCAGGCCAGAAAGACCTGTGAAATCAAGCTTGTAAATACAGACTAGCATCTACTTCCTATTCTGGAGAGGTTTTTTGAGGGTTACAGAGAGGTTTTGCATTTAAAAATTAAATACATTTAGATTATTCAATAGGAAATATGTTTAGCAATAGTCTATGACATGAGTGCATCAGTTAAATAGAAACTGTTTGTTTATTTGAGTTTCCTGAAGTTTAAATTAAATTTTTTCATAATCTAACCTCTTTAGTAACTTTATTACATGCTGTTTGCCTTCTTTGTTTGAATATGAATGCAATAACTTCAAATTTGAGTCCAACAGAAATAAAAAAGAATTCAAGCAAACCTGAGCAAATTGGTTATGCAAATACTGTTTCCAAAACGAATTTGGACACTGCAGTATTTTGTCTTTAAAATAAATGCCACTTACCATAGTTTGATATATGAATTCAGAATTATTTTGATTATTATATATAATTATTTGTAATTCTGTAATTATGCAATTTGATAATTATTATTATCATTATATATATATACATATATATATATATATATATATATAATGTTTTATATATGTCATATTTCATTTTTATAAATAAAAAATATTAAAAGTAATATAGAGTTTATTTTCATATTATTGTTTTCATATCATTTTTTTATTATTTATTGTTTATTTGTATTATTTATTATGTTTGTCTCTTCAAATAGTGGTAATTAAAAAATAATTGAAAAAATATATAAAATTAAATAAATAAATATATAAAATTAAATAAATAAATGTTGTACCATTTGTCATTGTTTAGATAACCAAAAGTAACTTTTCTAGTAATCATAAATGTCTTGAAAGCTGTGGTTACTCCTCCACCTGTCAGCTTGGTCAATGCTTGTTTAAACTTACCAGTTTATATTCAAATATAATTTGAATTGCATTTTTATCTCATACAATGTCATGGGAGGAAAAATAATAATAATAATAGTTTGTATAACATTGTTATTGGTCCTCACAATAAGATAATTCAGGGCCATTACATAAGTAAGGTAAATGTTTATTTATTTAAAATTAAGAAAAAATGATACACTGATGTTTGTGAGCTGTAACAAAACAGCTGTCGATGTGCATGAGACATAATTACCATGCAACTAC
The DNA here is from genome assembly GCF_001515605.1 of Sinocyclocheilus anshuiensis. Lineage (NCBI taxonomy): Eukaryota > Metazoa > Chordata > Actinopteri > Cypriniformes > Cyprinidae > Sinocyclocheilus > Sinocyclocheilus anshuiensis. The sequence continues at coordinate 1,644 of NW_015547221.1, read as the reverse complement.
ATTTATTCATTTGGCAGTTGCTTTAATCCAAAGCAACAGTGCATTCCAGCCATCCATTTTATCTGCTTGAGTTCAGGGATCAAACCCTTGACCTTGGCATTGCTGGAAAATGCTCAAAAGTACAAAACAACATAGCATAAAACATCATTTATTTCAGCTGTTTGGGCCACTATCAGAGAGCCTTGACTCACAGGTTTGTTGGTACTGGATGATGATTATGTTAATGCAGTCTCAGCAAGCCGTTCACAGCCTCCAGCAAGGAAATTACACCGCAATGAAATAATTAAAAGGAGTCTTTCTTCAATGCCAGTATTGGCCTCACAAATTATACATGAAACATCAAGCTTGAAAAATGCTGCTTCAATAGATTTTAGGGCAAAAGCCACCATGTGTCATCCAGCAACTGTATGACTTCAGTGTGAGCTTTCAGAAGATTATTAAAATGGTGCAGGCCTCTGTGAAATTGTAAGTAAATCTGTCTCTTGAGTCATTTGGTGCATACATTATGTTTTTACTTTTTGCATGCAAGTAGTTCTGTAAAAACCTGGTGAAACGTTCAGGTTGGCATTCCCATTCCTTTCCATGGCAGGTGATTGACTATTGTATGACCAGCCTTGAAGAACACAGTTTGTTGCTCATTGCTCATATCATTTTCAGTGGTTTTTGAAACAATCATCTGAACTGGAAATTATTATTAATTATTACTCCACAGATGTGTATACATTTCATGCTTTTAATAGCCCTCCAAAAACCAAGAACTAGTAAAACATCTAATATTAGATAAAGAAATGCAATTTTATATTTACATTTTACATCAATAAATATATATGTACTGTGTGTGTGCGTGTGCGTGTGCGTGTGCGTGTGCGTGTGCGTGTGCGTGTGCGTGTGCGTGTGCGTGTGCGTGTGCGTGTGCGTGTGCGTGTGCGTGTGCGTGTGCGTGTGCGTGTGCGTGTGCGTGTGCGTGTGCGTGTGCGTGTGCGTGTGCGTGTGCGTGTGCGTGTGCGTGTGCGTGTGCGTGTGCGTGTGCGTGTGCGTGTGCGTGTGCGTGTGCGTGTGCGTGTGCGTGTGCGTGTGTGTGTGTGTCAAAAGTAATTATTTATTTTAAAAATTAA
>NW_015547221.1:0-355 GCF_001515605.1 Sinocyclocheilus anshuiensis | reverse complement strand
TGTGTGTGTGTGCAAACATACACAGGAAACATTTTAAAGAATTTACAGTGAATTTCATAATGAATTTCAGTGAATTTCATAAATAACTGGATAAACAGCAAGTATCAAACAATTGAATTAAATATGAAAATTTGAAGTAGAAAGACTGAAATTGTATATTCTTTTTTGTAAAATGTACTCCATAACTTTATTTATTTATTTATAAATCATGAATACTTTTTAATGTAAATCAATTAGAGAATCAACAGAGAAAAATCAATGGAGAATGGTGTATTTACACCATCTACCAGCAGGGGCTTACTGGATCATGCCAAAACCTGACCCTAACCCATTGAATAGAGGTTGAGAAGACTGC
>NW_015547220.1:0-923 GCF_001515605.1 Sinocyclocheilus anshuiensis | reverse complement strand
AAAAGAGTTTTGTGTTATTCATGGCAGAGGTCATAAATTGTTCAGTGCAGACTGAAAGAAGAACAGAAAAGATACAGATAATAGTGAGAACAGCAGAGAGGTTCCTGGATATTAAAGGGCTAACATGGGAAATGGTTAGAGATGGTCTAACTTCAGAAATACAGCCTAGTCAAGAATCATGGGATGGACAATAATCTTGATGTTAGTAATATTACAATGGAATGCTAGGAGCTTGGTGGCTAATGGATTGGAATTTAAGGGTTATCTAAATAAGATGGAGGAAAAGCCAGATGTCATATGTGTACAAGAGTCTTGGCTGAAACCTAAATTTGATTTTGTAATTAAAGGATATGTATCTGTGAGAAGAGACCGGGAAGAGGGAAATGGTGGTGGGTGTGTTACTTTCATTAAGTCTGAAATACAGCATAGAATGGTGGGGAAAGGAAGAGAAATGGAATATGTGGTGGTTGAGGTATGGAAGGATGACAAGAGTGTTGTAATAATTAATTTTTACAATCCATGCAGACAAATGGCATTGGAAGAGATGATGAAGATAGAAGGGCAAAGTAGAGAGAGGGTGATCTGGTGTGGGGATTTTAATGCCCATAGTAGTATGTGGGGAGGAAGTGTAATTGACAAAAACGGGCAGGTGATTGAAGAATTAATGGATGAGAGGAATTTGATCTGTTTGAATGATAGGGGGGTACATATGTGTTTAAGAATTGGGCGTGGCAAAATGGCTTGATAGCGCCACCTATAAAATGTAAACGAAGTGCCCCTCGAGCTACGTTTCACGTACACGTATGAAACTCGGTACACACATGTAACACACCATTGCCTACAAAAAGTCTCCTGGTTCAAAATCCGAAACCCAACAGGAATTTCCTGTATGATTTTTGGGCAGTTTTTGTCATTTTCAGGCC
>NW_015547219.1:0-947 GCF_001515605.1 Sinocyclocheilus anshuiensis | reverse complement strand
AGCAGTAGATACTGATGAGTAATTACAGTTTTTAAAAAGCATACAAAAACCAGAGGGGATAGCTCCCAAAACTGTAGCTAATTCTTTTGGTATTATTGGTATTTGGAAAGAAAGTCTGAGTACCCGAACAAAAGACCTTGCTCATTAAACAACTGCTCCACCAAAAATAAACCATTACTGAACCAACTATCATAAAACAGAGACTTATTCTTGAATAAAATGTTCTTATTGTTCCAAATAAAACATCTTTGTGGTGAAAAGTTATGCTTATAAATTAGTGCCCAAGCTAAGAGAACCTGTCGATGAAAATTGGAAAGTTTGATAGGGAGTTTGGGTATATCATAATTACACATCAAGAGAAAGTGAATGCCACCAAGTTGTGAAAAAACAAGTTGAGGAAAAACATTCCAAATAGAAGATGGTTTGGCTAGATATTGGTTCAGCCAATTAATTTTAAATGTATTGTTGAGGGAATCAAAATCAATAAAATTCAGACCACCATTATTATATGCGTTTAACATGACTGATTTTCTCAAATAATGAGATTTATTTCTCCATAGGAATTTTATTAAAACCTCATTAATTAATTTAGACGTGGGCTTATCCACAAAAAGAGACTGAGTTGCGTAGGCCAAACGAGACAGACCCTCTGCCTTAGTAAGCAGCGTTCTGCCTTTTAGTGACAGATCCCTTTGTAACCAGCAATTGCATTTTTTTGGTGTTTTGGTAATAATAGGTTTGAAGTTTGCTGAGCACCTACATTCATCTTTAGTAATTAGTATACCGTGCACTTTGGATGGGTTAAATGCAGAGCACTAATTCCTAGTATGGGTCACCGTACTTGGCCACGTCACGTCACTTTTTTAAATTAAATTTTTTAATTAATTAATTTAGACATGGTTCTTATCCACAAAAAGAGACTGAGCTGCGTAGGCCAAACGAGACAG
>NW_015547218.1:0-524 GCF_001515605.1 Sinocyclocheilus anshuiensis | reverse complement strand
CTGCATGTCGTGTTAAAATTAACCCATGCATATCAGAGAACTGACAAAATGAAAGTGTGAAACTTGCTGAAATATTAACTTTATATTAATCTCAGAAGATATTAATCTTAGGAGGAGACAGGAGAACAGAGTTTGGCTGACAAAAACATTTGGGTTTCATTGTTGTAAAATGTGATAGACACTTTTGAATAAGATTTTTGAAATGTTAAACAGATTTTCAAATTTTAAACATGATTCCTATGTATGTCTGCACTATCATGCATGTTGTACTTTCTTCTGCACTGGAAGCTCCTGTCGCCAAGTCAAATTCCTTGTGAGTGTAAACATACTTGGTAATAAAGCTCTTTCTGACTTCTTACTGACTTCTGAACACAACACTATGGATCATAATATTTAGGATGTTTTCACACACCATTTTTAAACATATGACATGAAAGGTTGTTTTTCAGTGCAACATATGGACAAAAACAGACACAATATATGATTATATATGATATTAATTATTATAATATTTATTAGTAGTA
>NW_015547217.1:0-835 GCF_001515605.1 Sinocyclocheilus anshuiensis | reverse complement strand
CAATGGTAGCCATCCCAGAAAAAATCAACAAAAGTCTTCTGCAGATGTTGCAGCAACTCTTTTGGCACATTTAAAAATCAACAAAAGTCTTCTGCAGACGTTGCAACAACTCTTTTGGTGGGTCAAGCACATTTAGGCGATGCCACATCATGGAAGCTACCAAGTTGTTAATAATGAGCACTCTTCCCCTATATGACAATTGAGACAGAATCCATTTCCATCTTTGTAAACGTCCAGAAACTTTTTCAAAAATACCATCCCAGTTCTTCTGAATATATTGGTCAGTCCCAAGGAAAACTCCCAGCACTTTAAATCCTTCCAGACTCCAAGAACAGTTCTGCGGAAGTACTGGAGGGCCCTCATTCTCCCATTCACCCATTAAAAGGGATGCACACTTTTGCCAATTGATTCGAGAGGAGGAGGCTTTCTGATAAACCTCCAGAGCTACTCCCAAATCCATAACATCCTGAGCAGATCTAATGATAACAGTAACATCATCAGCATAGGCACTAAGTCTAGCAGTTATCAGATCTGAGGTAGATGGACACACTGTTGATATGCCACCCAGCTTGTTCCTTAGCGCAACCAATAAAGGTTCAATAGCAATGGCATATAGGATTCCTGAGAGACCACACCCCTGCCTTATGCCTCTGTTTACTCCGAAAGGTCTTGTCAGGGTACCATTAATTTTGAGCATGCTATATGAATCCGTATACAAGAGTCTTATGTAGGCAATAATAGATGGACCAAAACCAAAAGACTCAAGGCACTTAAACAGGAATCCATGATGCACCCGATCAAAGGCTTTCTCCTGGTCCAGAGAGACAAATCCAAT
>NW_015547216.1:0-817 GCF_001515605.1 Sinocyclocheilus anshuiensis | reverse complement strand
CTCCACCAGCATGTTCCTTGTCTCTTCCACCTGTGTGGTCCTCACGTCCTCCCGGCTGCTTGTGTTCTCCAATGGGTCACAGGGTGTGATGTGCAGCCCGGCTGCTTGTGTTCTCCAATGGGTCACAGGGTGTGAGGTGCAGCGTAATCAGCTGATCATCATTGCCACTGGAATCCTGGTTCCAACCTGTGCAAGTTAAACAAGTGTTATGTTTTGCTTACTTAAAACCGGTGCAGTTCAAACTCATGGTTAACCTCTATATTTGACGTGTTAATCTGTTTGAATCGTTCAATCCAATTTTGTAGGTTTGTGGGTGCCAAACTGCAAATGTGGTAAGCTGGAATTTGACATACATGTGTTGTGCTCTTCCCATCATTCCCAAAAGCTTGCTCTCTTTTGGGGAGTGAATAAGACAATTGTTTAAGGGATGGTTCACCCTAAAACTAAATTTCAGTCATCAACGAAAAAAAAGAAAAAAGAAAATAAACAGTCATAGTTCCTCATCCACAAATTTTGTGGAATTACTTTCAAACTTCACAATACTATGCAGAGAAAAACTGTGGCAGTGAACAGGTAGAAAAGTTTTTGGAGACAGTTGTCTTACAAGTTGTAGGCTAGTTTGCCAAATCTTACAAAATGGTTTGAGGGAGAGCTGTTTGGCTGTGTCTAAGGATAACTTAATCTTTAAAAACTTTAATTGTATGAAAAGACCCAGTACTGTGCTAACAAACTCTGTGTTGGTTATATAAAAATGGAAACCTCTCCCAAGTTGCTACTGTCAAGGAGGTCAGAAGTTGACGACTGAATTTATGTTTTA
>NW_015547215.1:0-1249 GCF_001515605.1 Sinocyclocheilus anshuiensis | reverse complement strand
TAACGTTTTATGGCGGATGGCAAACCAACTTCTGGTGCATTTACCACCACCAACTGGACTGGAGTGTGAAGCACGAAAAAGCGACTTATATATGATTTTTTTAATGGAATCTACCTGAATACATCTTGTAAAATCTCATAAATTATTTAATCTATGACACAATGAATGTAATATTATTAGAGAAGTGGGGGACACAAAATGGGGGGAAATGTTTTCGATTTGAATCCCATTTCCTGCATGTACATACATTTAGGGACTATGGTGATACAAAATCCAGGAAATAATTAAGTTGATTATAATGATAAATTCTGCCAAAAATAATAGTAGGAAAATGCTGACAGAAAATGCGCGGTTTAAAGTGGACTCATTTTCATGGTACACAGAATGTTCTACATCAGTGGTTCCCAAACTTTTTAGAGTGGAGTACCCCCTGAGGCATTTACCATCCTTCTGCATACCCCCTCTCTTCCACTTAGACTGCACCTTTTCCATTAAAGGACAATAGTTGCCCCCTAAATGGATTTTCCAGTGCATTTTTTTATCTTTATAAATACAATATTAATAATGTTTCACATAAAAAGAAATGTTCAATAGAGTAATATGTAATGATGATAAAAAAAGTGAAAAGTAATTATTTTAAATACTAAAAGCACCAGTAGGTGGCGGTAAGTCACTGTCTTAATGCGTAAGTCATCGAGTCATTCGTTCATTCAGTAACAAAGCAAGTGGCTGTATTTATGAATGAATCATTGAATCAATTAATTTCATGAACGATTCGTTCACGTAACACCGCTAAACTCAGCATTTTGTTCGCGTACCCCTTCTGTCGCCTCACGTACCCCAGTTTGGGAACCACTGTTCTACATTAAATATTTAGCTAACAACAGCCTGAAATTACCTAGCAACACTGTATGTTAACGTTAGCTCAGTCAACGTTAGGCTAACATCAACAGGTGTAGGCAGAAAATATGATTATTCTGATCTGAGCTAATTTACTGAATCAACCAACTCACATCTCCGTTCTTTCTTTTCATCCATGATGACATTAAAGTCATCTGGTAAGGCTTCTGGCGTTTCATCGCTGACTGTGCCGCAATCGCGATACCCGCTTATTAGAACTTTCAGTGAGCTATTTTTAGAGTGTGCACGCGACGTTCCTGGATGCGGACGCGCACGTCTGTGTCTTGCTCGGTCCTGCTCCTCAGTGGCGATGACGGCATGCGGTTAAAAAAATCATAACAAACGAATT
>NW_015547214.1:1252-1584 GCF_001515605.1 Sinocyclocheilus anshuiensis | reverse complement strand
AACAAAACACACGCGAGAAGTGATAAGGAAATAGCGCGAGAACCCACGTGCGTCAGACCGGAGTTGTCGCGAGCAAGACTGTAATTATAATAAAAATATACATAGGGCCTATAGCCCGCAAATTGTCTGTGAGCTGTTTTCCAGCTACAAGGAGAAAAAGAAAAACAGATTATGCAGGAGGGAGATTGGAGGTAAATCATTTTTCAGTAACTGTTATGCTGATGTTGTGGCTGGTCAAGCAAATGTTTGTGCTTGTTTCTGTATGATATAATTGTTCATATATCTATTAAAATACTGATATTCTGGTCTATAACTCCTCCCTGAACTTCCCT
>NW_015547214.1:0-1165 GCF_001515605.1 Sinocyclocheilus anshuiensis | reverse complement strand
TTCGGTATTCGGCCCAGTGTTTAATTTTGTTCGGTTTCGGCTTCGGCCAAGAATTTTCATTTCGGTGCATCCCTAACAAAAAAAATTAAAAAGTCCGAACAGAAACTGACTTTATTTTAAGTGATTGTTTATAAACCATAGCAACCCCACCACCCCTTTACAAGCAGATCTTGGGCTACTAATAAAACTGCAGTTCGATGGTTCTTCAAAAAGTCTCACCAGCACCGGCCCACGTCTCGGTCAAAAACATGAATGAAAAAACATGAAAAAATGTCCAGATCACAACGGGTAAAAAAGTCATACAGACCTAGCGTTCAGTAAGGCCATATTCAAAGGAGGCTGTGATGACAAGTCCAGATCCAGATGTTGAACAAAGTTAAAAAAACGCCTATCTCCGATGTGAAAATGCCCAGTGATTGGGAAACGCCCTCATTTGTTCCACAGAGATACTTGAGCTCATCGACTGTGTCTGAAAGCTGAAAATGCTGCTTCCGGAGGACTAAGATGAATCGCTTAATGTATTCCCCAATTGTAAGTCGCTTTGGATAAAAGTGTCTGCTAAATGAATAAATGAAAATGTAAACTCTATCCACACCGAGATCAGCTGAAAGGCTTTATCCCAGTATGAATTAACATGTGCCTCTTAACGCTTGCTTTACGTTTGAAAGTGGTTCCACACTGAGAGCAGGTAAAAGGCTTTTCTGAAGAGTGAGTTACCAAATGATCCTCAAGGTATCCTTTCTGTCTGAAACTCTTTCCACACTGAGCACAGATAAAAGGCTTTAATCCTGCATGATTTAACATGTGATTCTTAAGTTTTACTTTACGTGTGAAACTCTTTCCACACTGAGAGCAGGCAAATTACCTGGAGAGTGAGTTGGTAAATGATCCTCAAGATGCCGTTTCCTTTTAAAGCTCTTTCCACACTGAAAGCAGGTAAAAGGCTTTTCTGAAGAGTGAGTTGGTAAATGATCCTCAAGATGCCGTTTCCTTTTAAAGCTCTTTCCACACTGAGAGCAGCTGAAAGGCTTTTCTGAAGAGTGAGTTAGTAAATGATTCTTAAGTTGTCGTTTCTGTGTGAAACTCTTTCCACACTGAGAGCAGCTGTAAGGCTTTATTCCATGAAGGACAAATTATTCAATTTCCCGGTCAAACTCCACATATT
>NW_015547213.1:684-855 GCF_001515605.1 Sinocyclocheilus anshuiensis | reverse complement strand
TAACGCTGGTGCTACCCACCATAAAACAGAAGAAGAAGAATCAAAGAATTATTGAAGAATCAGCTACGGGAAATAGGTATAGTAGAGTATAATGTATAATATTAAAAATATAGTAACATATGGAAATAGTGACCAAGAACGGAGATATTTGTTTAATTTTCTAAGGAGGAC
>NW_015547213.1:0-313 GCF_001515605.1 Sinocyclocheilus anshuiensis | reverse complement strand
GGCTTTCACATGGAGCAGCATTAACTACACAGAGCCGTTGTTCACCGACAAGCTGCGCAAAACCACGATCATATTTTGATCAGCTTGTCGGTTAATAACGGCTCTGTGTAATTAATGCTGCTCCATGTGAAAGCCCGCACGTGATGGAGATTTACCTCTGATTACAGAACCGGCTTTCTGACAAGATGCGCATTAAATATCACATGTGATTTATCGTGCAGCCCTAATTGCTATTCACATATGCTAATATGATATTATAATACCAATCTGCACTGTGGCCTGGCCCCATGTTAGCAAATTAGTCAGGTACATG
>NW_015547212.1:1001-1223 GCF_001515605.1 Sinocyclocheilus anshuiensis | reverse complement strand
CAGCAATTTCACTATGATTATAAAGTCTGTGTGCTACACTACATTATTATTAAAAGAAACAACGTCAGCAACGTCAGTCTACATTAATCGACACATCCTTAGGAAATAGTGTGTTCACAGCGAATTATCAGAACTACTTCAGTAAGACAGTAATTTTGTGCTTTACCTGGAAACCTAAAGCTGCACTAGGTATACATCACATATTAGCACAAAAACTTGATA
>NW_015547212.1:357-545 GCF_001515605.1 Sinocyclocheilus anshuiensis | reverse complement strand
ATCATGCACTTTTTTGATTAACAACTTTGCAGATTGTTTTCATTTAAGGATAGCTACGTTATAAACTGCAAATTAGATGTTTTTCAAAAAACCATATGACCTGCTCTTTAGATTTTGTTCCGAAGATGAACGGAGGTCTTATGGGTTTGGAACAACATGAGGGTGAGTAATTAATGACAGAATTTTCA
>NW_015547212.1:0-143 GCF_001515605.1 Sinocyclocheilus anshuiensis | reverse complement strand
AACGAGTGTATGTTTGCTGGTAAGATGTGCTTGACAGATTGTGGTGTGGAAAATTTTTCACTGATGGTTTTAATTTTTAATTAATGAAGAACGTGGCGAAGTCGTCAGCTGTTAGAGTTGATGAAGGAGGGAGAGGAGGAGGA
>NW_015547211.1:0-875 GCF_001515605.1 Sinocyclocheilus anshuiensis | reverse complement strand
GTAATAAATTGCAATATATCGCAGAATATCACAATATATTTAAAAATCGCAATATTGTATCATGACACAAGTATCGTGATAATATTGTAATGTGAGGCCTCTGGTGATTCCCACCCCTACTGTACTGTGATAAAAGAGAATCACAATGCTGAAAAAGCTGCGTCCTGTGCGAAAGCAAAATGAGTCCGTGCTGCTTCTGCACCGCATACACATACTGTATACACACTGCAGATGGAGTACGTGTGAACTTGGCGCAACAAATCTATTTCAACATCTGAGGCAACGCCACAAAGAGCTCTATTACCAATGCATGGCAAAAAAATCCCTGGACATGGGATTTATTTTATTTTTTTTGCCTTATGTCTGTTATAGAGACATGTTACAGCTTTTTGATAAAGCTCTAATTGGTTTTCTTTTGGAAATATGTTTCAAATTCACACTGAATGCATTTATGACTGTAAAGCATGTCTCTGTGTGTCAAAATCGTGATTAAAATCGAAACCGTAAAATTTATCAAAGAAATCGCGATAGTTTTTTTTTGTCCATATCGCACAGCCCTAGTAAGAACTATATGTGATGTCTCTGGTGACCTGTATGTTCAATTATTTTAGAGATGCACCGATTGCAATTTTCTTGGCCGATTCCGATTTCCGATTTTTTTGTTGGAGTGATCTGCCGATACCGATTTTTGCCATTTCCGATTTTTTTTCTAAGAACTATAATTGACAGCATATACAAACAAAAATCTACTTTTCTTCAAGGCAAAGTTTTATTTTCATTAAAAAAACGCAAGTAAAAAGTAATAAAATAAGAACAAATAAAAAAAAATAGCAAACAACAGCACAAATAAATGCAATAGAATAAAAAGAGCTATG
>NW_015547210.1:0-528 GCF_001515605.1 Sinocyclocheilus anshuiensis | reverse complement strand
GCTGCCCCACATCAGCTATTCCCACCTTACACGGCCTACGCAGCCGTTCCCCGTACAGATAACCTTTGACCTTTGTACGTACTTGCATTTGCCTTCTGCCTCTCTCTCTCTCTGGTGTTCCCACAAGTGTGCCAGTATGTCGCAGACATTCCACAGACATCCAGCCCTGCCAGCTCACCAGGACCACTTGGAAACCCAGCAGAGCACTGTGATGGACATCCTTCAGCCCAAAATAGCCAACGACCAATGACCTCTGAACAATGGCAGAGAAAGGAACAGCGAGACTGCGACACAAGTGGACACCTGACAGCCAGCCTGAACCACCAGGATCTGCCAGCATCATCCTCTCCTTGGCCTACAGCCTCACGGGCCTCAGACAGGAGGTAAATGAACTGAACCTGCAAGTCACAGAGTTCTACAGGGAACTGACACCTGCTTAACGAGAGAAAGCACAGAACAGATGCAAGGAACCTTACAGAATGCTGCAACAGAAGGAAATCACCAGTCTTCAGGAGGCGCTAACAGCTG
>NW_015547209.1:0-888 GCF_001515605.1 Sinocyclocheilus anshuiensis | reverse complement strand
GCCCACATGCTTAAAATGGTGACCGCCATTACAGTAAGGGCAGCCTAGGGCGGCAGGACTTCTAGGACGGTTGGGCTTGAGAGCACTGATGTTATGGGGATGCCCGCAGCTCGCACCGACATCAGTGGTGGGTCCATCACGCTAGCTATCAGTCTTTTCAATCTTGGCCCAAGCTCCGCGTCCGACTCAGGCGTGGCGGCCATCTTGGCCGGGGACTCAGGCGTGGCGGCCATCTTGGCCGGGGACTCAGGCGTGGCGGCCATCTTGGCCGGGGACTCAGGCGTGGCGGCCATCTTGGCCGGGGACTCAGGTCTTGGCCCAAGCTCCGCGTCCGACTCAGGCGTGGCGGCCATCTTGGCCGGGGACTCAGGCGTGGCGGCCATCTTGGCCGGGGACTCAGGCGTGGCGGCCATCTTGGCCGGGGACTCAGGCGTGGCGGCCATCTTGGCCGGGGACTCAGGCTTAACGAGAGCAGACTCTGAAATGGCAGCCATGTCGTGACGAGACCCTGGAAGATCAGTTGAGACGTGATGAGACTCTAGAAGGGCGGCCATTTTGTGAAGAGACTCTTGTGTGGCGGCCATCTTGCAATGAAGCTCTTCAATGGCGGCCATATTGTGAAGAATCTCTTGAGTAACCAGCATGATGTGAGCAGACTCTGGCTTGGCAGACATGAATTGGACAGGTTCTGACTTGGTAGATATGACATGAGTAAATTTTGACTTAACTGGCATGGTGTGAGCAGGTCCTGGAGTAGCAGGTGTGACGTTAGCAGGCATGACGTGAGCAGAACTTGGCGTAGCAGACATGACGTGAGAAGGCTGTGGCTTGGCAGGCGTGACGTGACGTGAACAGGTTCTGACTTGGTAGATATGACGACTGAGGACT
>NW_015547208.1:973-1156 GCF_001515605.1 Sinocyclocheilus anshuiensis | reverse complement strand
GTCGTGTATTGAAGTTGTAACCCGCTGTCGGTGAGTCAAGTCTGTGTCTCAGTTATTGTGGATATTGTGGATCACGTAGTGGTTCTTCACTACACTCGCCTTCAGTGGACTGATTCATTACACCAGCATGTATATGAGAGAGAGAGAGAGAGAGAGAGAGAGAGAGAGATTCCGTGGAGCCGG
>NW_015547208.1:0-911 GCF_001515605.1 Sinocyclocheilus anshuiensis | reverse complement strand
GGAGCAGCAGCAAGAAAATGAGCTCCTGATTGTTTTATCTTTAATGTTGTTTTTAAGACAAGACAGACATTCAGTTTTGATGAATTGAAGACTAGAAAGACTTCCTACAACCAATATTACTTGAAAGAAGATTTTAAATTAACCAAGAAAAACAGGAAGAGGACAGCTAGCTGAGAGTGGCCCAAAGGTCATTCAACTGCCTCAAAAGAAAAGAGAAGAAAGAGAAGATAGAAAACTCAAAGTGAGTACAGATAAACTACATAAGATCTGCAGTCAACTACCTTCGTTTTTGGGGAAAGATTTGCACACAAAAAAACTGTTTTGTGGACAAATTAAACTACAATATAAGGGCTAACTATAGTGGATATCTGCATATTCAAAAAACAACAACAAACTGCCAGCAACTGTCAGAATATTTGAACAATGACTGAATCAGTCCCCATAACTTACCCATACAAAGCTACAAATGAGATCTTACAGAAAAAACATAAAGAAAAGCTCCTCAAGGACAGACCAGAAACACTGTACTCGGATTTATATAAGAACGGAGAGGTCAGCAACATCATATTTTATACAGAAGACCCAGAAGCCTGGCACTCAGCGATTAGACAGCATTACCCCACAGTAATCAGAAAGGGCATCAGTAACGGATGGAAACTGCAGGTCAAAGAAGAGGACGATTCAGAATCAGATGTCATGATAACAGCCAACCTATACAAAAATGGGACTGTAATGATTCAGGGCAATCTGAAAAAATTTGAAAAGGACTTCCTCCAAATTAAAGGAAAAGCTCAGCTGAACAAGACCAGCCCTAATACACTAAAACGGGCAGAAGACACATCCATCTCCACCCATCAAGCTACAAATGAGCAATCCAGGGATGAGAGTGAGGAGATCTCCCTTCTGCAGAG
>NW_015547207.1:458-642 GCF_001515605.1 Sinocyclocheilus anshuiensis | reverse complement strand
GAAAGCATCCGGCCCCCCAGTGTTTCCACATCGTCGAATCCGGCCACCTTTAGGAAAACTTTGGACACCCCTGCCCTAGCCAGTCTTTTTCCCCTTTTCCCAAAAAAACTTATACAACTGTTTCAGCTATTAAAATAGTTCAGTTTTGTATGTAATGGAAAAGTGATTATATTTCGTTTCGTTT
>NW_015547207.1:0-193 GCF_001515605.1 Sinocyclocheilus anshuiensis | reverse complement strand
AATGTTTAACCTAGATAAATGTGCGCTGTTAGACGCATATCCAATCGTTTGTGTGGAGAGTGGAAGCTGAAGCGTGCTCTGCAGGACATGGAGGCGCCAGTGCGATCGATCACTTGCATTTTTTTCTAACAGTGGAAACAACTTAAAGTACGCAGTCATTTTTGCTCATAAAGGTAAGAGTAATACATCATTC
>NW_015547206.1:0-800 GCF_001515605.1 Sinocyclocheilus anshuiensis | reverse complement strand
AGCCTCGACAGAGCTGCAGATTTGCATTTTGAGCCGTAAAGTTTTAAAAAGACTGTTTCGGAGGTAAACATGATGTTTTCTCGCTGTCGTAATCCTGTTACACTGATGCTCAGTCACGTTAGTCATCCTGAGATATAGAGAAGTGTCATGTGAGGAAAACTCATATAGCACCCGTGACTAATAGCTCTATAGTCAAAACCTCGCTGAATTCAACACACTCGCTCAATTACACCCTCCGTCAATGTCAAAAGTCAGCTCCTGATGAATGCCACGGCTGACGCGCAGTTTTAAAGAGGAGTTTCACGAGGGACTGTGATGGCTCTATAGAGCAACAAAATCTGGGCATGTATTTCTTTATGTATGCTTATTTTTTGCAGATGCGCCACAGTCGAACGCTGAAGGTCTGAGATGGTTTGATATCTATCTGTAATCGTCTTCAACTGCTCAGCGCTGCATCATTCACATCCGTCCATTCATTACAATTCATTTCAGCAATTACAAATCACAATCACACAGCTAAAATCCAGATTTACACACACACAGAGGTAAACCTCTGTAGTAAACCCAGCATGAACATCATCTAATGGAGTCGCTAAAACTAGATTTATCTTATATATAAGGTACTATATATACATATACACACACATATATATACATATACACACACATATTATATATATATATATATATATATATATATATGAAGAGTTCAGATGTCCTAAAATTAACATTTTTATCAGGTTCCTATGTTTAGGTTCATATACAGGTGCATCTCAATAAATTAGAATGTCATGGAAAAG
>NW_015547205.1:489-571 GCF_001515605.1 Sinocyclocheilus anshuiensis | reverse complement strand
GATATAGTGCGCTCAATGAGTCTCTGCAGGTGTGGGTGATCAGTACTTAGGTGATTGCGATCTGGTGTGTGTCGGGGCTGGC
>NW_015547205.1:0-194 GCF_001515605.1 Sinocyclocheilus anshuiensis | reverse complement strand
GGGTAAATGGAGGGCTGGTCCAGGATTTCAGGAGGAGGAGGTACATCCGGCTCGGTGGGTCCTGTTGTGGAGGAAGAACAAGGTTTGAGGAGGGAAACGTGGAATGCGAGGTGAATTAGTTACCTGGGTGGAAGCTGGAGAAGGTAGGTGACTTCATTAAATCTGCCTCTGTATGGGGAACGGACCAATGTAGC
>NW_015547204.1:390-762 GCF_001515605.1 Sinocyclocheilus anshuiensis | reverse complement strand
CAGCAGTATATTTCATTGTACACATGGGGTACTTTTTATCCGTGTTCACCAAACCCATCTTGAGTGTTTGCTGCTAAAAAGCTCCTTTTTTTAGTTTCATATGACCATAGAAGCCAGTCCCATTTGAAGTTCCAGTCGTGTCTGATAACTGAATATGCTGGAGTTTGTTTTTGGATGAGCTAGGAGAATTTTTCTTGAAACCCTCCCAAACAACATGTGGTGGTGTAGGTGCTGTTTGACAATTTTTTTTAAGGTTTTCTGACCCTGAGACTCAACTGTTTTCTGCAATTCTCCAACTGTGGTCCTTGGAGAGTCTTTAGCCACTCAAACTCTCCTCCTCACTGTGCATTAGGACGATATAGACGCACATCC
>NW_015547204.1:0-169 GCF_001515605.1 Sinocyclocheilus anshuiensis | reverse complement strand
CTCATTGTGATGGATGATTAAGGGAATTTGGCCTTTGTTTTCCCTCCTATTTATATTTCTGTGAAACAGGAAGTCATGGCTGGGTAATTTCATGTACATAATCACCCTGTAGTGCTCAAAATGTTGAATATGAATGGGAATATACTTCAGAGATATTTTACTCATAATA
>NW_015547203.1:0-675 GCF_001515605.1 Sinocyclocheilus anshuiensis | reverse complement strand
AACAGTGTTCACTCTGCTCTTTTGTAGCTCTGTTCCGTCTGCAGCGCACTCTCTGATGAGCACCACCTGTGGGTAATTTGAAACTGCCCAGCAAGCAGAGAGTGAGAGAGATAAGAGGGGAGAGAGCACACGCACAGGGGACACATAACCACACCCAAAAGGGTGGAAAAACACCTCAACAATTACTCTTTTAAATACATACATCCTAGGGATGTAACACAAGACAATATAAAGTAGACTTCATGCCCTATTAATTGGTACTCACACTATATTATGGTGCAGGCTGCATATCTCTGTTGGGGATGGAGGAAGGTGGAATCATAGAGTCCCAGATCTCGGCTTCCTCTGTACACTCTGGCATTCTGGGGCTGCAGCACTGGGGACCGGAGCTCGCACGCCTCAATAACCAGGGCCTTGTGAATGCCTGGAGCTCCGCACCCCCCCTTTTATTGTGATTGTAGTATAACCAATACATTTTGGGTTGATTTAAATGTTTATATTTTTAACCCTACTAATATGACCCACAGTTTAAACCGTAAATATATTATTATTTATTACTAAAACCCAAAATCGTTATCTCTTGAATATGCTGTTGCTTTATTTTATGTGCAAAAATTTTCATCCATAAGCAAATCTCCTGTTTTCCTCTTTTTCTTGTTGAATTTCTCTCGTTTC
>NW_015547202.1:1337-1495 GCF_001515605.1 Sinocyclocheilus anshuiensis | reverse complement strand
ATGTACCAGTTCGGTCATTTCGTTCACTAACGAGAAGATCTCGTTTAGTGACGGGCGTATTCGTTCACTACATTCAACAAATCACATGCTCCGTCACATGTCATACTCGAAGGCTATTGGTTCAAGGTTTAGTCCTTCTTTGACAGGATGTCTTTGAT
>NW_015547202.1:0-209 GCF_001515605.1 Sinocyclocheilus anshuiensis | reverse complement strand
AAGGCATAACTTTTATTCTCGCTGTAGTATTGTTGCCACCGCCATGTCGTGAAGACGCTGTGTGCTTTGTTGTGAAAGCGAAACTACTTTGTTTGGTCTTCCAAAAGAGGACGATATCCGCTGATAAGCAGAGTCCAGCCCGGGGTCCGTCACATGTGGTTGCTGCTCATTCGTTGGATCCGCCGGGCGCGCCGTTCTCGACCCCGCCG
>NW_015547201.1:0-426 GCF_001515605.1 Sinocyclocheilus anshuiensis | reverse complement strand
CAACTCCAATAGAAGAAATATGGGGTATGATTAAAAAGATGGGGGTGGTAGAAGGGAATGGAGTTATCCAGTTATGATAGAAGGAAATGAAACTGCAGTAACTGATACAGAAAAGGTAGAGATGTTGGCAAAAGCTTTTGTTAAAATAAATAGTTCTAATAATTTGTCAGAGGAGGGGAAAAGAGGTAGAGAAAGAACAAAGGAAGAGAATAGGGGTGCATTAGGCAGGAAAAATAATGGAGATGGAGGACAAGATGTCCCGTTTAACATGGGAGAACTGCAAAGGGCATTGAATAGGACAGGGAAAACTGCGCCAGGGAAAGACAAAGTATGTTACAGTATGCTAAAACATTTAAAGGGGCCATATGATGCGATTTCAAATCTTCCTTTCTCTTTGGAGTGTTACAAGCTCTTGGTGCATACAGA
>NW_015547200.1:885-1195 GCF_001515605.1 Sinocyclocheilus anshuiensis | reverse complement strand
GATACGACTCGTTCTTCCCGAGTCACATTAAAGATTCGTTCAAAAGGAACGAATCGTTCAAGAACGACCCAACACTACTAAAAACACCTTTGCTCATTTTCAAACAAGTTCGCGCACACCCGCGGATGATTCATTTTCCACTCAAGTCGAGTCAGGGGCGTGCGATTTAGCAATCCTATGCGATAATATGGTAAGTGTTTGTGTTGTAATGATGTGCGATCTGACATTATCAAGTATATCACAGAGAGTGCACGCACGTGATTTATTAGTCTATTAAAACTCAAAATTCAAGGCATTCTAAATTGTAGAC
>NW_015547200.1:570-875 GCF_001515605.1 Sinocyclocheilus anshuiensis | reverse complement strand
CAAATCACACACAGAGTGCACGCACGTGATTTATTAGTCTATTAAAACTCAAAATTCAAGGCATTCTAAATTTTAGACGGCAAAAATGCTTCTGTATGCTTTTTATATATATTATATAATTTAACATAGTTAACTTAATCTATATCACACAAAGAGTACCGTTTTCCTGCAGATATCAGCATGAACACATTTAATGATCATTTGATACAAGTTCAGTAAAGCAATAAATTACTTACATTTTAGACATAATATTGCTTGTTTTTGCTCAATTTTGCTAACGAAAATAGTTCCAAACAAAGATCATA
>NW_015547200.1:0-502 GCF_001515605.1 Sinocyclocheilus anshuiensis | reverse complement strand
GTCTCTGAGCAATGGACGGTGTTTACTTATTGAATGAATCAGCTTTTTGAACGAATCGGTTGAATAAATGATTCAGTGATTCACTCATTAACACAGTCAAATGCTTTGTTTCTGAACGAATCAGTCGTTTGAATGAATCGGTTGAATCTTAATGACTCACTCATAAACAGTCACTTGCTGCTTTAATTTCACATTTCGACTAATTTTTTCACGTTTTAAATTATTTCAAGTATCAGTATTCAATGTTTTATGTTAAAAAAAAACATTAGGCCTATTTATGCATCTGTAACTGCAGTTTAAATGCATCTATGTCCCCTCTGAGATACATAAACTGTGTAAATACATTTAAATGCTATTTCAGATGCAGATTCCAGAAATGTTTTCTTATGTTGGAATGAAAGACACTAAGTACCGGATAAAGTGCTTCTTATTCTTACTCAAAAATACAAAATGGAAGAGAGTTAAAACTGAACACAATCTTGCTACTCAAGCTGTGTATGAA
>NW_015547199.1:603-1296 GCF_001515605.1 Sinocyclocheilus anshuiensis | reverse complement strand
AAAACAGAGACTAGGGTGCATTTACCATCCTCAGGCACAAGGGTGTGTCGAAAGGCTTAATGGAACTATCAAGGCCAAAATTAACTAAATATGTGAAAGTACTAAACTTAATTGGATTGATGCATTACCTCTTGCACTAATGAGCTATCGCATGCAAACTAACAGAAACACACACTTAACACTGACATGCTGAAACACTGAAACACTGAAATGCTTACTGGTCGACCCATGCTTGAGCCATATTGCAGAGGTCCCTACAAAGGACCTCGTATATGAAGAAATTAACTGCCATACATAGAGCTATCTATTTACAGGAAAAAAGAAAATGGAATGAGCCCAGGAGAAAAGGGACCCTACGAAGTGGTGAGAGCTACTCCAGCAGCAGAGAGAGGAAACAGAGACTGCATGTCCAGTTGTTCCGGGTGACCAAGTATATCTGAGGGTATTCCGGAGAAAATGGAATGAGCCAAGGAGAGAGGGACCCTAGAAAGTGGTGAGAGCTACTCCAACAGCAGTCCAAGTGGAAGGAAGCACAACCTGGTATCATCTAAACCACTGTACTAGAGTTCCCACGGAAAAGACGGAAAGGAAAGAAAACAGACAAGCAGACAATGCAGGAGAAAGTAACGAGGAGAAACCAGAGACACAAGATGAAGTGCAAAAGGACGAGAGCACAAAAAAAGATTCACAAGG
>NW_015547199.1:0-574 GCF_001515605.1 Sinocyclocheilus anshuiensis | reverse complement strand
GACGAGAGCACAAAAAAAGATCCACAAGGAGCTCCCTTCCTCCTGTCAGACGAACAGGAGAGGAAAGAGAATAAGTCTGATAACATATCTGAAGACCATCCTATGCCTAATGAACCTAATGCTTCAAATCCAAACACAACCAATAGAAAGCAACCTGACTTCCCTTCAATTGACTTTTCAACCTTTGAACAACAGTGCTAACAATATCAACGCAACAGAACCAATGATAATCAAATATCGTAGAAATACAGATTATGATATTCAAGGTGATGAAGACATTAGTCAAAATGATGCATTATGGGAAACAGCCCAAAATAATGAGTGGTATAGATGGGCAGCCTTTACTGCTAGAGGAACAGGAAAAGAAAATTGCTTGCTGTGCTCCAAATCTCCGTTAAACAAAGTGATAGCCATACCAAATCCATATGACTACCAAAAATGTGCCGAATTTGGGAGAAACTTTTGTCATTTAACAGATTTTACCAGACCATATTGTATTGCTGAATGTCTAGGATTTTTGGGATTTTTTCTGATTATTTTTATAGACCACTCTGGGGATCTTGGTGTCAGTATT
>NW_015547198.1:0-1427 GCF_001515605.1 Sinocyclocheilus anshuiensis | reverse complement strand
TCTGCCACAGCTAGCATTGAGATGAAGCTTTGGAGAGCTCCTGCCTGCGCCCCCAACCCCAGCCATCAGCCATATTGCTTCAAATATCCCTCTTCCTTTCTTATCTATTTTTCTATCCACGTCTGCTCAGTGTGAATAATATTTTTGAGCGAGAAATGCAGCAGCTTGGAGAGCGTGAGGAGAAACCGCGCGTCCGTTACCCTCATTTAAATCCTAAACCAATATTCATGTGGTCTATGTTGTTATCAGTCAGAACGCAGGGGGATTCGTGAGAGAAACGCGGAGAAAGGGCTGTCTCTTCAGGCGGCTTGTGTCCGACCAAGCTCTCTGTCGTCCATCCAGTGACAGAGTCGCCTCAGCGCTGTCTAATCGATATTTCTCTCATAAACGCCAACTTAATCAATGTCTCCAAAGCTATTCCGTTGGGAACCAAGCCGCTCTTTGTAGTCTTGCGAGGCTCGGTGGAAGAACCCGTTCAAATATCGGTGTTTCGGCGATTATGCCGCTCTCAATGATATGTCGCTGTCCCCATTCACTTTCCTCAGCTGATCCAGGCAGAGTCAGTCAGATCTGCTCCACAGATTGCTGGGGAGATTTACAGGTAGGAGGGCGGAGCCAAACCCTTATAATAAAGATGGTCGATGCGCTCGAAAGAGAGAGCATACGGAATATTTTTTTATTAAACGCATCAACAGTGAACATTAGCGAGCATCTTCAGATTAATAATATTTACAATATATAATTTTTTTACCATAGACATACCTTTCCTATTCTTGATTTAAGAGACTATTAAAGAGATGCGCTTACAAAAAAAACAATAAAATGGAATCAACGCGTCCAACGCGACGACTGAAAACCGGTCTGGAGTCGTGTATACAGGCTGAGTGGAGCGGAGCAAGAGGTCCCCCTTCTTCGCGCAAAATGTTCTGTACTCTCTCCTCTTTAATTCCACTTAGGGGGGTTTCATTTACCGCCCCTGCACAATGGTGAGGAAAAAATGCATACTTTTGAAAGACTGAAAACACAGACACTGGGACTCAAAACCACACACTTGTTACCAGAGGCGGACAGTAACTAAGTACATTTACTTGAGTATTGTACTTAAGTACACTTTTTGAGTATCGGTACTTTACTTGAGTATTATTTTTTCTGGGAACTTATGACTTTAACTTCACTACATTTTAAAGACAAATATTGTACTTTTCACTCCACTACATTTCTATGAAGGTCCTCGAAGTAGAAAGTCGTTACTATGTAGCAGCTTTGAAAGTCAGTGGGTGATTTCTTTCTTCTGTCTTTTTTTCAGACAGTTTATCAGTAATCACTCTTGTAGGGCTACATTTTGCAATGCAGGGAGATTTCCCAGCATTTTTCCAAATGTGGACCAGTTCCAAATGTGATATTTATTTACAACAATTCAATAATAA
>NW_015547197.1:0-532 GCF_001515605.1 Sinocyclocheilus anshuiensis | reverse complement strand
GACATGATCGTTTATTGGAAAAAGGTCCGAGGCCACTCACGTCAAGTTTCACCTACACGACACTGCACACTGCCACGCGCATTATCCTACCCAACCAAACTTTATGGATCAATGTCCCTAAGGGTTCGATCCTCCATATTGACGATTTAGCATTGTATCACCTTACCGACGACGAGTATCAGGCTGAACTCGGAATCTCACCCTTCTTCAAACAGCATTCCTTCATCCTCGATCCAGAATTGGAAGAAAGGATCAAGGAGGAAGGAACGCAACTTATTGATTTGACTCCTGTTGATACAGCTTTAGAAGCTATCGCTCGCCTTCCGCCCGCTGGCGCGCCAATCATTCGGTCTTGGTCTGCCGCTGACACAGCGCTTTGCGTTTCTACTATTGTAGGATATGTTGTGACTCTGACACTTGCCTTCCTCCTCCACAAGCGAGTGAACGGCGTTCAATAATCTTTCAACAAATGCACCTCCGGCGTCCGGCACATGCTCCGACGTGATAAAACGGACCAAGAACCTGAACCTGA
>NW_015547196.1:272-482 GCF_001515605.1 Sinocyclocheilus anshuiensis | reverse complement strand
GCTTCAGTAGGCCTATGTGTAGTAAATGAAACCGCATGTCTGCGGAATTCTGTTTTTGATTCTACGATCTACGAACCAGCCTGTGTTTTCCGCATCGCGGAAATTATAGGGCCGTATGTCTCAGAGTAGTCAGTGCAATTTTGGAAAGAAATCAATTAAATCTGTATGTGGATGTGTGTAAATATTCAAATGTAATCCCCTTTGTAATTG
>NW_015547196.1:0-190 GCF_001515605.1 Sinocyclocheilus anshuiensis | reverse complement strand
CATTTTTTCTTAGTAACTGTAACTGATTACAGTTACATTTATTTTGTAATTAAATTACGTAACGCCGTTACATGTAACTAGTTACTCCCCAACACTGATAATATATGAGGTGGAAAGACGGGTGTTTCAAGATAGGGTTCAGGAAGCAGGGCGGGAGTGGAGTCTGATGGGGATACTAGGAACAGAAGGA
>NW_015547195.1:257-797 GCF_001515605.1 Sinocyclocheilus anshuiensis | reverse complement strand
CTGAAGAAAGTTCTGGCACATCCAACTGTTAATTTCATCAATGCAATTGGCAGAGGGAGTCAATGGGGCCAGGGCTGGACTGGGAGAAAAAATCGGCCCTGGCATTTTTTGGTCCAGGCGGCCCATCACCACTTCGATATATATATACACTATACCAGTCAAAAGTTTTTGAACAGTAAGATTTGTAATGTTTTTTAAAGAATTCTCTTCTGCTCACCAACCCTGCATTTAGTTGATCCAAAAGACAGCAAAAGTAGTAATATTTTTTATTATTTAAGATAACTGCTTTCTATTTGAATATATTTTAAAATGAAATTTATTCCTGTGATCAAAGCTAAATTTTCAGCATCATTACTCCAGTCTTCAGTCAGTGTCACATGATCCTTCAGAACTCATTCTGATATGCTGATTTGCTGTTCAAGAAACATTTTTTATTATTATTATCAATATTTAAAACAGTTGAGTAATTTTTTTTTCAGTATTCTTTGATGAATAGAAAAATCCAAAGATCAGCATTTATCTGAAATAAAAAGCTTTTGT
>NW_015547195.1:0-147 GCF_001515605.1 Sinocyclocheilus anshuiensis | reverse complement strand
GATCAATTTAAAGCATCCTTGCTAAATAAAAGTATTAATTTCTATCATTTACCAAAAAAATACAAATAAAAAATAAAATAAAATAAAAATACTGACTCCAAACTTTTGAATGTTATATGTATAATGTTACAAAAGCTTTTTATTTCA
>NW_015547194.1:0-488 GCF_001515605.1 Sinocyclocheilus anshuiensis | reverse complement strand
GAGAGTTATGACTACAAAGAGCTCACCAAGATCATCATCTTCCTGACCAACAACCTCATGGGTCTGAAACGGGAGGTAAATGATCTCAAGCAACAGATCACGGCGGTATCCCACAAGGACCCCAGCAGAATGGAGTTACAGGAGGAAATCAATAGACTTCAAAATGCTCTGACAGCTGCTGAACAGCAAGAGCACCTGGAAAAGGTAGCCAGAAAGGACCTGGAAAGTAAACTTTCTATTTTTCTAACTATCACAATACACAATATTAAATATGAATAATAATGCATACAGTTTTAGTGTGAATCATGTTCATGTATCCTGGGACCACAAGGGTTTAGCTGCTAATACTGCAATTGTTTATGGCTTTAGGAATTAAATATGTTGTATGAAAGTGAATATTTCTAATACGTTTGTTTTCTAATGTATTTATTATTATGAAAATTATTGTTACTATTACCTGATACTTTTATAAACTATGGTTATTGTCA
>NW_015547193.1:300-698 GCF_001515605.1 Sinocyclocheilus anshuiensis | reverse complement strand
CCAAATATTCAGATGTGTGCAGCACATTTTATGGAGGACTGTTTCCTGATCCTTGTAGAGTAGACTACAATGCCGGCTGTTCTGACTCACAGACTGTACTGTAAGTAGGTTTTTTATATTTAAAGAATCTGCCACTGACGATTCAAACGCGAGTTTTTTGGGCAGTGTAGAGTAGCACTTGTTGTTTGTCATTTCTCCGATCACAAATGCAGACATGGTTTTATGTTACTCTCCGGCCGGACAGGGCATCACAATATGGTAAGGGGAGTAACATTTTCGTCAAACGCTTGAGGTATTCGGCCAATCACAACGCACTAGATAGCTGGCCAATCAGAGCACACCTCGCTTTTCAGACCGATGAGCTTTGTAAAAATCGACGCGTTTCAGAAAGGCGGGGC
>NW_015547193.1:0-184 GCF_001515605.1 Sinocyclocheilus anshuiensis | reverse complement strand
CATAAACACATTTCATTACACCAAATACACAAAATAATGTTCTTTTTAGCAACATCATATGACCCCTTTAACAGCAGACATAGCCGGTTGAATGTACAATATCAGTGTACTGGATCCATGCATTGTCTTTAAGTGACAGCACTTTTTAAAGGGGTCATATGATGCGATTTCAATTTTTCCTTTC
>NW_015547192.1:0-563 GCF_001515605.1 Sinocyclocheilus anshuiensis | reverse complement strand
CAATTGGTGGCGCTATATCTCAGCATCCTTTGAGGGTGCGTTAAAAGCTCGACTGAGGTCATATTCTCAGTGCACTTGACTGCAACCACGAACATTTTCAGACATTTTTACTGTAGCATTTTGAAGATATGGACCCATAGGTTTGGCAGATATGACAATACAATAACAGGAGAAATTGTATTATTGGCCCAATTGGTGGCGCTATATCTCAGCTTCCTTCGAGGGTGCGTTAAAAGTTCTACTGAGGTCATATTCACAGGCCCGTTGACTATTACCATGCACATTTTCAGACATTTTTTACTGTAGCGTTTCTAAGTTATGGACCCACAAACTTGCCTGATATGACAATACAATGGACCCATAAACTTGGCTGATATGACAATACAGTAACTGGAGAACATTGCATTATTGGCCCAATTGGAGGCACTATATCTCAGCTGCCTTTGAGGGTGCGTTAAAAGTCATACTGTGGTCTTATCCCCAAGGCATATGACTGTAACCACGCACATTTTCAGACATTTTAACTGTAGCATTTTTAAGTTATGGACCCATACATTTGGCAG
>NW_015547191.1:0-1230 GCF_001515605.1 Sinocyclocheilus anshuiensis | reverse complement strand
GACATCCTGTCAAGGCAGGGGCTGAGGCCCGGGGAATGGATGCTTTACCCAGAAGTGGTGGAGCAGATATGCAGGAGGTTTTACAGAGTACAAGTGGATCAGTTTGCGACTCAAGAGACTTTGAGACTTTTTTAATGAAAGTCTGGCCCCTGAGGGGGCACAACTCATAGCTTCCGATCTCTCTACTGAGGTAGTGGAGACCATACTCCAGTCCAGAGCTCCCACCACGAGGAAATCGTACACTGCTAAGTGTAATCTTTTCACTTCATGGTGTGATGAACATCAGTTAGACCCCATTAACTGCCCTGTTGGTCCAGTGCTGGAATTTCTACAAGATCGTTTTGCCACAGGGTTATCCCCCTCCACTTTGAAAGTTTACGTGGCTGCTATTGCTGCTACCATGCCCCTTTGGGCAAGCAGTCTTTGGGGAGGAACCCGCTAGTAACACTTTTCCTCAAGGGTACCCAGAGGCTGAGGCCTCCAGTATGCCCTAGAGTGCCTGCTTGGGATTTGGCTGTGGTTCTGGAGGCCCTTTCTAAAGCTCCCTTCGAACCCCTGGAAGAGGTTTCTTTGAGAATTCTCACTACTAAGACTGTATTTCAGTTGGCCATCTCTTCCTTAATGAGAGATGGTGATCTTCAGGCCCTGTCAGTGGCCCCATCTTGTCTTGAGTTTGCTCCTGGCATGGCGAGAGCCTTTCTGTATCCCAGACCGGGGTATATCCCCAAGATACCCTATATTGTTCCACAGGCAATTTGTGACGCTGCGGGATGGTCCACCCCTCTGACCTTCGTCAAGTTTTAAAGCAACCTAGCTGTACCAATCCACACTGGTCAGGGATTGGTCAGTCTGGGGACGTGGGCATACTCGTTCCCAAAGCGTTTTGCGACGCAGCTCGAGTTCCTGAAGGGGAATGTCACTAGGTTACGTACGTAACCCTAGTTCCCCGAGATGCAGTTTAAGTGTTTATGTAGTTAATAAAGTCTTACTTGTATCACACTTGAGGTTGTTCATTGTTTGCTCATAACTGAAGTCCCTAACCATGCAGATTTTTGCTACATGCTCTGAGTAGTATTGTACAGTAATAAAGTTATTTTCCTTAACCAGGAAATTAACGTTCTTAGAATTGACAGACAGTAATACTTGCAGCTAAGGATGTAACGATTAACCGCGAGCCGGTTGAACATCTATTTAAATATGTGACGATTCAAATCGGTTGAGATGCTAAAC
>NW_015547190.1:16891-20078 GCF_001515605.1 Sinocyclocheilus anshuiensis | reverse complement strand
ATTTCACAGGAGCAAGGTGGTAAAAAAAATATGATAAAAAAAAAAATTGAAGATCTGACAAAAAGGTAAAGGTACAGACTGTGCACTTAACAACTTTAATGACGGCAAGAACTACAATCCCATGAAGCACTTTGAATGACATAATCAAATTAAAAACCGCTCTAACTTGTCAATGCTGGAAGATGACCAAGCGGGATAATCCACCATATGTAATTCAATGTCTCGTTGTCAGTTATTCCTTATTAAACTGTCATTCAAATGAGACAGCGGTTAGTTCCAGTCCTTGGACTTGATTGAGTGGTGCTCTAAGGGTGCTAATATTTAATAATATGCTAATAATTTTATATTTATATCTAAATTGATATTTAGAGTTTTTACTATTTTATCACTCCGCTTGTCTGTGTTTGTGCGTTCCAGACCGTAGACTACAAAAACAAACCAAAAACAAATACAAAAATTGTTGTCACCTCTATGTAAATCTTCAGGAATAAACTCATTCAAAGGACCTTGAACTTTGCATTTCGTTTGGTGTGCCGATTTTTTGCCTTGACTTTTTGTGTTTTTCTTCTATTTATTGAATCTACGCACCCAATTATAAACATTTTTTTTTTTGCTTTACTTAACTGGCTCAGAATTTTTTCATACTTTTTAAAAAGATGGATGACACATCTCTATAGGGTATATGTCGAACGTCACCTAACTAAACCCGGAAACTGGTCTCATCGCTTCCACTTGTCGGAGAACGTGCTAAAAGCCGTAATAAAAAATAGTGATATCTATGGACTTTTAAGATAATCAGTTAAACTAGCTAGCTGTTTTTATTGTTGACGTTTTATTCAATTTTTTTTATATAAATGTTAGTGAAAAGAATAAAAATAAAAAAATGTTTAGATATCATTCCGCATATGTGATGGACATTGGTTTTGATAATCTTTGGTATCTAATTTGAAGGCATCTTGAGTAAAACTGCTTCATATTTAATGAAGCATATGCAAAACGCTTGAACCGGAAGCGGCGAGACCAGGTTAACAGAATACGGAAGTCTGTCGCGCATAACCCCTATTTCCTTTAACTATAGAATGAAGCCAAAATAGTTTTTTGTATGTGGAGCCGTGGTATCAAACCCCAAAATACATGCAGTTTTTATGGCATTAAATAACAAACTAAAACCAAACTTAGTCGAAAAATAAACAACACACACCAGCACGATAAGAACTATCTAAAATGACAGACAAGTGTAATTACATTTTTAGTTTGTCACATCCCATCCCTTTACATGGAGAGGGTGGGGTTTATGTACAATACTGCAGTCAGCCACCAGGGGGTGAGGAAAATGTAGGATCAAAATATTTTGGCTTCACTTTTCAAGGACGTGTGTGGTACACTTGTACCAGACCGTCATTCTGTGTATTAGTGGGGAGGATTTTTTATTTTAATGTGTCTTTTCTGCAGGATATATTGTTTCACCAGTAGGTGGCTGTGTTTATGAGTCACTGAATCATCTACTCAACAGATTTGTTCAAAAACATTCACGCATCTAGGAATGAAACACCACTGCTACTGTATGTGTTGCCTTGGTTGTGTTATATTGCATAAACATAGAAATATAAATGAAACTATCAGAGCGATGTAGACAATTGGTTGCTAGGAAAAACAGTATACAGCAGGGGTCTTTAGCTTTTTTTTAGGGCAAGGACCCCTTACGGATAGAGACATGGAGCAGGGACCCCCTGATACAAATTCTCAAGCA
This sequence comes from Sinocyclocheilus anshuiensis, assembly GCF_001515605.1. NCBI lineage: Eukaryota > Metazoa > Chordata > Actinopteri > Cypriniformes > Cyprinidae > Sinocyclocheilus > Sinocyclocheilus anshuiensis. The sequence continues at coordinate 18,328 of NW_015547190.1, read as the reverse complement.
GAGCTGCATATTAAGCATATAGTCAAAACAAGTCAGTCAAGTCACCTTTATTTATATAGCACTTCATACAATACTAATTGTGTTAAAGCTTTACAGTGTCAATAGGAAAATAGTTTGTCAATAGTCAATAATGCAAGAGAACAATAATAAAGAGTGATTTTTTTCCAGCTAAAGTCAGCTGAAAAAAGAAAGTAAAGAGTAGATCAGAACTATGCACTTTATTGTTGTTGCACATGCATCACTGCCTGTATATTAATTTTTGTTGTCAAAATTGAGATTATCCATCATGTTGAGATAAAAAACATAATTCTTTAGTTGTTTGCAGTTGTTGAACATTTTAGTAGATTTGCAGAGTCATACTTGTTAATTGTACTAGTTAGATGGACATTTGCATTCACCTGAACTTTAGCTACAACTTTATTAAAAATGCACATTTTAATTTAACTGTCAGATGGACAAATGAACACTTTCTTGAACTTTAGCTTCAAGTTTACGTTTACTGTTAAATTTTACTGTGATATGGACAATTAAGAATCTAATCACTAAGTATCTAGTGAGGGTTTTCTAATAAAGTGCAGATGTAATGTATAGGCAATGGCTCCACCATGACAAGAATAGCAATGTACTGTGAGACATTTAAGATTATTTGCAAGGCATTACTTTTACAAATAACTGGAATGAAATAAAAAATATATATATATTAATACAAATATTTTTTTCTAGTAATCTATTAGTCTGCAGACTGTGAGTTCATGAATGGCCTCCATGGCCGTGGCAGGACAGACAGCGAGTTCATGAGTGGGCACCACCACCTTGGGAGGTTCTGCAGCGGACGCCACCACCTCAGGAGCAGATTTATGGACAGAAGTGGCCTCGAAAGCAAACTCGTGAACAGAAGAGGCCTCTGGAGCTGACTCGTGGACAGGAGAGGCCTCTGGAGGGCAATGTGCAGCCCAAACACTCAAGATGGCTACCGCCATCACGGGCAGCGCAGAAGACAGTGGCATGCTTGCCGTGCTTGAGTGTGTTGAGGCTGTGAGGCTTGCAAGTGTAGAGGCCACTGGGATGCTAGCCGCTCGCACTGACATCAGTGGTGGATCCATCACACTGGCAATCAGTCTTTTCAGTCCTGCCCCAAGCTCCACATCCTCGGGAGCTTGGGTACTATAGCCTCCCCCCAAAAATCCTTAAGGGAAACTTGCTTGGCAGCTGTGGCATGAGGAGGCTCTGACGTGATGGCCGTGGTGTGGCGAGGCTCAGGCATGGTGGCCATCTTGGCCGGGTAATCAGGCGTGGTGGCCATCTTGGCTGGGTAATCAGGCGTGGTGGCCATCTTGGCCGGGGAATCAGGCGTGGCGGCCATCTTGGCCGAGGAATCAGGCTTGACGTGAACAGACTCTGAAATGGCGGCCATGATGTGATGAGGGGCTGAAATGG
>NW_015547190.1:342-538 GCF_001515605.1 Sinocyclocheilus anshuiensis | reverse complement strand
AAACAGGCTGAGGTGTGAGAGCACCAAATCCCTGTGTTCGCACAATTAATCCTGAGACTGAGCGAGTTCGAGCCAGTCGTCGAGGTAGTTGAGAATGCGAATGCCCTGTTCTCTCAGAGGGATACCGGATACCTCCGCAACTTACGTGAAGACACGGGGCAACAGGGACAGCCCGGAGGGCAGGACTGATATGCAC
>NW_015547190.1:0-130 GCF_001515605.1 Sinocyclocheilus anshuiensis | reverse complement strand
CCCGTCTTCATATCGGCTGGAGGGACCGGCTCTATCGCATCCTTGACTGCGACCTCCGCCCGCAAGACAGGACCATCGGCCACCCTCACTGTTGTGAAGCGGATGCCACTGAACTTAAGGGGACGCCGGG
>NW_015547189.1:0-1454 GCF_001515605.1 Sinocyclocheilus anshuiensis | reverse complement strand
CCCGCCGCACCGCCGCCGCGCACCGGAGACTGGGAGCGCAGCGAGGGTGGGTCCGGGCCCAGAGGGGCGGGTGTTGAGTTGATGGGGGAGGGCCGAGAGTTCATACTCGGGCTGAGAGGAGCTCGCCCTGACGGCGCCTGAGAGAAAACCACCACACACTGACCCACCTGAGAGAGAGAGGGAGAGAGATACTGCGTTATGTAACCAATATAGCAACAAATCTCGTTTCGCAATTCAGACTTTTTTCTGCAATTCTGACTTTTTCGTAATTATGAGTTTTTTGCACTTCTGACATTACATCTTGCAATTCTGACTTTCCGACTCCTTTTCAAATCCAGACTGTCAATATAGATTAAATTAAAATGGCAATGTGCCAGTAAAAGTGACAAATCTTGTTTTCCGTATTGCGATGTACATTTGAGGCAAAACGGATTATCAAAAAAATGTAGGGTGGATCTGTATGCGACCTTGCAGTGGATTGTAAGAAAAAGGGGGAGTTTAAGCAGACAAAAGTATGTAATTACGACTTTTGATCTCACAATTCAGAGATTTTCCTCAAGATTGCGAGTTAATCTCTCACAGTTCTCTAATCAGGAAGTGAACGTTTGAAGGCTCACCTTGCAGGCCGGATGGCACCAGAGCTCCGGTGCGCCGTGATCCTCGTTCTCCACACGCAGCTGCTGCCACGTCCAGGGGGAGGCGCTCATGTGCAGCAGCCACGCATCCTTCAGCAGCTGCACACACAGACGGTCACTGCAGCGCATCTCCACACACACACACTCTCACTCACTCTCTCACACACACACACACACTCACTCTCACTCACGCTCTCACTCACGCTCTCACTCACGCTCTCACTCACGCTCTCACTCACGCTCTCACTCACTCACTCACTCACTCTCGCACTCACTCTCGCACTCACTCTCGCACTCACTCTCGCACTCACACACTCTCGCACTCACACACTCTCACACTCACACACTCACACACACTCACACTCTCTCTCACATTCACACTCTCTCACATTCACACTCTCTCTCACACTCACTCACACTCTCTCACACTCACTCTTACACTCACACACTCTCACACACTCACACATGTCTGGTCAGCTATCCTTGTGGGGACTCTCCATAGGCGTAATGGTTTTTCTACTGTACAGACCGTATATTCTATTGCCCTACACCAACCCTACACCTAAACCTACCCCTTACAGGATATTTTGAGCATTTTTAGATTTTCAAAAAACTTCATTCTGTGTCTGATTTATTATCTTGTTTACCCGTGGGGACCTCAATTTAGGTCCCCACCATGACACGAGTCCCCATGAGTCTGTGTGTAGTCAGGTTTAAGTCCCCACCAGGATATAAAAACCAGTACACACACACACACACTCTCACACTCACTCGCACACTCACTCACACACATTCACACACTCTCTCACACACACTCTC
>NW_015547188.1:495-600 GCF_001515605.1 Sinocyclocheilus anshuiensis | reverse complement strand
GGACAGCCCGAAGGGCAGGGCCTTGTACTGATATGCCCGTCCTTCGAACGCAAACCGCAGAAATAGTCTGTGGCGCGGAAGGATCGACACATGAAAGTACCTTAC
>NW_015547188.1:0-167 GCF_001515605.1 Sinocyclocheilus anshuiensis | reverse complement strand
TGAACTTGGGCGAGCGCTGGGCGAACTGAATCGCATAGCCGAGGCTGATGGTCCGCAGAAACCAGCGAGACGGGCTGGGTAGAGCTGACCAAGCGCCCAGAAACTGTACAAGCGGAACCAGCGGAACCACAGCCATACCCGCAGTGGGGCAGCGAGGTGGAACACAG
>NW_015547187.1:0-570 GCF_001515605.1 Sinocyclocheilus anshuiensis | reverse complement strand
AGTTCCTAGCGACCTGGCAGGGGCCCTACACCATAGTGGAACGGAGGGGACCGGTGACGTACCGGGTGCGGCAACCGGGCCGCCGACGGGCGGAGCAAATCTACCACGTCAACTTGCTCAAGAAGTGGGTTCCCCGGCCCGAGCAACTCGCCACGCTAGCCCATACCGGGCCCCCAGTAGTGGACATGGAGCCCGCTGCGCTGTCCCATACCGGCCCTCCAGTAGTGGACGTGGAACCGCAGCTGTCGGCGACCCAGAAAGCGGAACTCGAGGCCCTGGTCAGTCAGTTCCAGGATGTGTTCAGTGAGACCCCGGGTAGAACCACGGTCATCGAGCACGAGGTCCGCACACCACCAGGAGTCGTAGTCCGGCAGCGGCCCTACCGGATACCGGAAGCTCGCCGGCCGGCTATAGAGGAGGAAGTCAAGAAGATGCTCCAACTAGGAATCATCGAGCCCTCCCGTAGCCCGTGGGCCAGCCCCATCATGATGGTTCCAAAGCTGGACAACACCCTCCGGTTCTGTCACGACTTCAGGAAGGTCAATCAAGTTTCCGCCTTTGACGGCTATC
>NW_015547186.1:0-996 GCF_001515605.1 Sinocyclocheilus anshuiensis | reverse complement strand
AGAATAGGCCTTGGAGGCCGCCATACTTCTAGTAGAGTGCACTCTGAGTAGAGTAGAGTGCACTCTACTAGAAGTATGGCGGCCAGACAGCATGGATCTGACCTCCAGTCATCTTTTGGGAGGGTCTCCAAGGCCTATTCTTTGGAAGCTTCCCTTTCAGACATTTGTGATGCGGCAGGATGGTCCTCTCCGCACACATTTTCCGATTCTACCACCTAGACCTGGCTTCCAGGCCAGGGTCCCAGGTCCTCTCGTCATAGCTGTGCTCTCAGACACACACATGACGGAGATTTCGTCAGTATGGCGCAGTTGGTATCCTCATTCCCAAAGCGTTTCGATGCAGCTCGAGTTCCCTGAGGAATGTCTCAGAATACATATGTAATCATGGTTCCCTAAGGGGACCGAGACATGGCGTCTCGTTGCCGTACTATCTGCATCCCTGTCAGCACTCCTTCCAGCTATCAGAAGCTGACCTGTGCCATATCGGATTCTCCTTTATGCTTCCTGGTCGCTCGCGTCACCCGTCTATAAAGCTTTGCTTCAAAAGACAAAACATTTTTTAAGCAGTTTAAACATGGAAATAACACAAAGGCACAAGGGGAATACGAGCAGGGAGAACACAGAGAATATGTAACAACTTGATTGTTCTTTAGCAGTTCAAATGAAACAGATGCAAAATATTTGTATGAAAATAAATTTGCAATTCTGAAATTACAAGAAACACTTGTGCAAGATTATAACACTGACAACAGGCCTGCTGACAGAGAATTAATGTTTATTAAACAGATCACATTCATTTCACAGATCACATTCATTTCAGAGAGAATCTGTTTGAAAAACTGCTCTATTTGCTCTTATGAAGCACTGATCATCTCTCTGGTTCTTATTTTATTACAACAAGTGTGAACTTGTTCAACCAAACATTCTCACTTAACAGACATCTAACAATGTCCTTTTTTTAAGATACCCTATGAATCTACTATTGGTGATGTTCTT
>NW_015547185.1:276-1334 GCF_001515605.1 Sinocyclocheilus anshuiensis | reverse complement strand
TCTATGTTAGCACATTGTAAAACATTTTTAGTACTCGCATCATCAGCCACCTCTTATGTTGACAGTGCTGAAATCATTGCCTATTCCAGTTTCACGTTTACTGTCAGTACACCATACTTACAAATGAACTAGATCAATATATTTATTTCCAGAAACCAAACATTAGGCTTATATGAATCCGTATCCTATGGCTCCCTCTAGTGGGCAACATCAATATCACAGCCTTTATCTTTAAACTGAAGTAGCTGACTGTTTAGAGCAGGGTTTCTCACCTCCAGCCCAAGAGGCCCACTTTCCTGCATTCTGTATTTTCTTCTCTGTGTCTTTTTGATCAGAATTTACAATGTTAGTATTCATGCATTATAACCAATATAAAGTCCCTATTTACTTCCTTTAAGAATGTCAAAGCCTTTGAACTCAAAGGCTTCAATAATATATATACATATATAAAACATCTGAGACTGTTGTAACGAACCTTTCATTTTTTTTATAACTAAATGTTATAGGCTGTAGAAAATTTTGAACATCATGAAAGTATGTTTCCTTAGAATAATGTGCACTCCACATCATTTAATGTTGACTACATTGTCCAAGTAAAAAAGAACACCTTTAATAGTAAGAACGTTTAGTTTGCGGTACTACACCAATGTAACAGCCAAAAAAGAAAAGTTATCTAAAATGAAATTAACTTATAATTATTATTAACTATTAACACTTGTTAGGAAATAACTAAAAGCAATAGCCTATAACAAATATATCTACTACTGCAAACTTTAAATTTCGTTTAAGGCGACGTACATTGAGACGACGTATGTATCAGGCGTCATGTAAGGCGACGTACCTAGTTCAGACGTACTTAGTACACGTACCATTTTTGATAAATTTCTTACATACGCCGCCGTCACGTCGCCGCCTATGATTGGTTCCAACAGTGACGTCGCCGCGGGTCTGTCGTCTGCCTGCCCTATCAATCCCATTCAAAAATCGACACGGACTGACGGTGACGGAAGGGTAGACTGCTCCTTCTCCTTCTCCTGCTAAGCCTTCGATCTGTCACA
>NW_015547185.1:0-237 GCF_001515605.1 Sinocyclocheilus anshuiensis | reverse complement strand
GTCATAATATACCTCTGTAAATAAATACAATTTAAATTGACGTCTCGCACACTTAAATGCTCTTTGTATGGAACATATAGCCTACGCTCCCTTCGAACTGGAATCATGGAGGAATATCCGGTAATGTCCACTTTGCAGGGCACTTACAGTCAGATATAACAAACGTTTGAAGCAATAAGAGAAACATACAACATGTGCAGAGCGGGGGTATGCAAGGACTGGAATTGAGAACCGCTG
>NW_015547184.1:866-1026 GCF_001515605.1 Sinocyclocheilus anshuiensis | reverse complement strand
GCTGGACTCGGTCAACCTCTCAGCACGTCTCTCAGTAGAGCATGCTCAGTCGATGCTGAACTGCCTGGAGTCTTTCCAGCGCAAGACGGTGGTTCCACTGAAACAATTTCACAGGCTCCTGGGGCATATGGCATCCGCAGCCGCTGTCACGCCGCTCGGG
>NW_015547184.1:414-623 GCF_001515605.1 Sinocyclocheilus anshuiensis | reverse complement strand
CGGGGCTGCCGTGTGCAATGGGCATGCAGCTGCGGGGCTCTGGTCGGGGCCCCGACTGCAGTGGCGTATCAACTGCCTCGAGTTGCAAGCATTATGGCTTGCTCTGCGCCACTTCAGATCGCTGCTACACGACAAGCACGTACTAGTCCATACGGACAAAACTGAGACCGTTGCGTACATCAACCACCAAGGCGGTCTATGCTCCCGTC
>NW_015547184.1:0-367 GCF_001515605.1 Sinocyclocheilus anshuiensis | reverse complement strand
ACAAGGTGGACTGCGCTCCCGTCGAATGTCGCAACTCGGCCGCCACCTCCTCCTCTTGAGTCAGAAGCATCTGAGGTCGCTTCGCGCCGTTCATGTCCCAGGCGAGCTCAATCGTGCAGCTGATGAGCTCTCACGTCAGCCCACCCTTCCGGGAGAATGGCGACTCCACCCCGAGACAGTCCAGCTGATCTGGAGACGCTTCGGGGACGCTCAGGTAGACCTGTTTGCCTCCCCGGACACGTCCCATTGCCGGCTGTTTTTCTCCCTGTCCGAGGGGACCCTTGGCACGGACGCGCTGGCGTACAGCTGGCCTCGGGGCCTGTGCAAATATGCATTTCCCCCAGTGAGCCTTCTCGCACAGACACTG
>NW_015547183.1:183-1058 GCF_001515605.1 Sinocyclocheilus anshuiensis | reverse complement strand
TTATTTTTTTTTACATTTGCCATGGAGGTTCTGTGACAGTTTTGTTCCCAAAGGTAGCTTCAGCATTTTCTGTGCATTTCTTCTTTCTTCTCTCCTTACATTTTTCTTTTTATCTGTCAAGATAAAACCATAAAACCATATAAAACTGTGAATAATATTCAAGTTAAATAATGTAGGCAGTAAAACCATATATGTCCTTTATTACTGATGTACAGCATTAAAGGGGTCATATGATGTTGCTAAAAAGAACATTATTTTGTGTATTTGGTGTAATGAAATGTGTTTATGCGGTTTAAGGTTAAAAAAACACATTATTTTCCACATACTGTACATTATTGTTTCTCCTCTATGCCCCGCCTTTCTGAAACGCGTCGATTTTTACAAAGCTCATCGGTCTGAAAAGCGAGGTGTGCTGATTGGCCAGCTATCCAGTGCGTTGTGATTGGCCGAATACCTCAAGCGTGTGACAGAAATGTTACGCCCCTACCATACTGTGATGCCCTGTCAGGCATGAGCGATGAGACAAAAACATTAAAACCCATTATAAATTATAAGGATTATAATGACTTATACTGTCTTTTTATGCGTTGCATTGAATCGCGCAGCGTAAACATAAAACCATGTCTGCATTTGTAATCGGAGAAATGACAAACTACAAATACTACTCTACACTGCTCAAAACTCGCATTTGAATCGTCACTGGCAAATTCTTTAAATATAAAAAACGTACTTACAGTCTGTGAGTCAGAACAGCCGGCATTGTAGTCTACTCTACCAGGATCAGGAAACAGTCCTCCATAAAATGTGCTGCACACATCTGAATATTTGGGTTGAACTGTTCTGGAACAGTGTTGTAAATACAACTTAACCACTGA
>NW_015547183.1:0-159 GCF_001515605.1 Sinocyclocheilus anshuiensis | reverse complement strand
TGGAAGGCCAAAAAAAGTAGTTTCGCTTTCACAACGAAACACAGCGTCACACACGGCGGGCTTGAGTGAGCGGCGACGGGCGGGCTTGCTGCAACCACATGTGACGACCCCGGACTCGTCCACGGTGAAAGCCGATCCGGCGATCCACAGCGCAAAGTT
>NW_015547182.1:0-583 GCF_001515605.1 Sinocyclocheilus anshuiensis | reverse complement strand
CTTCTCGTCGACTAACGGTTAGTCGACTATTAGGGGGCAGCTCTACTCCGGGTACATTTCAATGCAGTGCTTAGCACATTTCACAGGAGTTTTAAAGGGAAATGTCCAGTGTCTGGTACTAAACAGGGCTGCGTTTCCCAAAAGCTTCATAAGCCTAACCGTGCGTTCACACTGCCGCCGTTGAGAGCGTCAAAGTGGCCGTCCCACCGCCGCCGTCGAGAGCGTCAAAGTGGCCTGAAGTCATTCATTTACAATGTGAGCCGGTGTGAGGAGCGGCGCGGCACGTCTTGGACATTGAGGAGAGTTGAAATCAGGTCAACTTTATGGTAATGAGCTATGACGCGGTTCGGCGGCAAACAATCGGAATGTAGAAGTCCACCGCTTGAGAGGATTCCAGAGAACGCAGTCCTGTAAACTTTGGTTCCGACCACATTAGTTCCCAAGCAAAATGGAGGAGAGGTTGATTATTGCTGTGGCTGGTTTCCCAATAATCTATGATGTATCCCTGTTTGCTTACAGGGACATACATAAAAAATGTATGCGTGGACCAAGGTGTCTGAGATTGTTGGTGTTCCTGATGAGT
>NW_015547181.1:0-812 GCF_001515605.1 Sinocyclocheilus anshuiensis | reverse complement strand
ACCAGTTCAAAAAAACGATTCAGAGGTTATTTTACGGTGGACCTGTTGTCCACAATTTTGAGCGCTGCACGACAGAATAGATCGTGACGTGATCAAGGGTCTTGATATTATTTCCATCTAAAATACTATTTTTTTTAAAAACATTTCTATCAGCCAGTGATAATTATAAAAGAAAACGTCCCGAGCATAGATCAGTGGCTGAGAGCTAATCTGATTGACAGATAAACCACGAGCTCTATCAGTTAATGTTAATGTTCTGGTTATTTTGTTTCAGTGTACAGTTTGTTAATTTTGTGAAAAGCATACAGTCAAAGTAAACTTCATCATTCAGCTGAACTAGTGTACAGTTTGTTAATTTTGTGCAAAGCATACAGTCAAAGTAAACTTCATCATTCAGCTGAACTGTGCACATTTATTTTAGACACTTCATATCATGTTCAATTCATGCGATAACCGCATGTCCCTGCTGAGCTGTGGGCTATGACTAACTTCACGGGCAAAGCAGACAAAATTACAATTTATGTATCGTTATTTTTTTTTTTTTTACAAATAAAGCTTCATGTTGTGAGAAGGATACTTTCTACGACCTTTATCCTGCAGTCATGGTGAGATTATAGATTCCTTCAATCTAAAAAAAAACAAACAAGAATCGAAAACAACAGTGAGGAATCGATTCCAGAACCAGGAATCGGAATCGGACTCGATTCCAAAAATTTCTGAATCGAACAGCCCTACATAAAGGCCAGTTTAACCGCAGGCAGCAGGGACTTCTTCTTCTTCTTCTTCCGTTTTTTGGCGTTACATCCTGTGTG
>NW_015547180.1:0-1090 GCF_001515605.1 Sinocyclocheilus anshuiensis | reverse complement strand
GGGTCGTGTCACAGACCTTTGATATGCCCATATCCTCTGTGCATGCGATTGTGCACAAAGTGAGCAAGGCAGTCATAGGAATTTTGAGGAGGGTGAATTCGGAGGATTTGCACAGCTAGCTGGGTCACCAGCTTTCAGTCGAGCAGTCGGTGCAATAGACGGCTGTCATATCCGAATTAAACCTCCAGCAAATAACTCCCAATGCTACTACAACAGAAAACTGTTTCATTCCATCCAACTCCAGGCCATCACTGATCACCAGGGGAAATTCCTTGATGTCTTTGTGGGATATCCGGGGTCTGTGCACGATTCTAGGGTGCTGAGGAACAGCCCTGTATATGCCGGCAGCCTATATCCACCTGCAGGAAAGTGCATCCTCTGGGATGGTGGCTACCCTTGTCTGAGTGCACCCATCTGCCTCATCACCCCATACAGAGAGCCTGTGCAGAACCCTGTGCAGGCTCGTTTCAACAGCAAGCACTCCCGCGCACGAAGCATAGTAGAGAGAGCCTTTGGCATGATGAAAACACGCTGGCGCTCCCTTTTCTTCAAGGCCTTGGAGGTGAGCCCTGTCTTCGTTCCTGAGGTTGTTGCATGCTGTGCTGTGCTTCACAATCTCGCTCTTGTCAATGGGGACATCGTTGAGCCAGTGGAGGAAGACCATGACGACGGCCCCCCTGAACCCCACAACCTTGAACCAAGTCAAGTCAAGTCAAGTCAAGTCACCTTGACTTGACTTGAGGGGGAGAACATGTGCGGGACAATCTGGCTGCTGCTGTGTCCGCTCCAAACATTTGTGTGCCTGCTCTCCATGAGCATGACTACCTGTGAAAGATTAAAACAAGATTAAAACGGGTTAAGTCACTTTGGATATAAATGTCTACTAAATACATACATAAAAATAAATGTGATTTGTATTCCTAAGTAAATCCTTTTTTGAAAGTGTCTCTGTCATATTAGTTTATTTCTTTAGGGTAATACTACAGGCTTATATAAATTTATATACATTTCATAAAATTTTTATTTGAGAGATTAGTTCACTCACACATATAAATTCAGTCATTATTTACTCACTTTCATGTCGTTTGAT
>NW_015547179.1:0-921 GCF_001515605.1 Sinocyclocheilus anshuiensis | reverse complement strand
TCGAAGTAGTAATAATAATTCATACAATTTACCAAGTCAGCAAATATATATCATATGATATTGTACAAGCGTACTCGTAAAACATTCTAGGACTTTTACTCCTACTGCTGTCATTGGCCATTGCCTCAACTCATGCAGATTGTGCCCATTGTAAGTAGTCAGAGTGTTTATATCATAAAGTTTATATTAAGTCCATTGTATTCTTTATTAATCTTTACAAATTGGTGCCGTCTCTTCCCGTTCTAACAGTACATGATATCTGTCCACACCTCACAGTCTGCCTTTCTTTCCAAGTTGATTTTTATTGAACGCATCTGTCTAAGAAGCAAGATTCTGGAAATGCTAGCTTAACTTGTCACGTGCTACAAATCAGATCTTCAATTAATTTGGCCAAATCAGATCACTTAAAGCTGTTCACACCAAGAGCAATAACTATAATGAGAAGTATTTTAGCATCCACACCAACAGACGATACTGTTCTGTTTACTGTTATACACACTGCAGTTACAGTATGTTGTTGTCTGCCATTTAAATGCTCAAGCTCTTTAAAGTCTGGTGGATTCTGATTGGCTGTCAATGTTTTTATTGTTCATCAGCTGTAAAAAAATTATTGTTCTGAAAGAGATTCCAACGATATTGTTCCTCTGTGTCATAAAATGTTATGCGCTAAACGAAAGCTATCCTCTTCCAGTGTTGCCAAGTCCGCGGTTTTCCCGCGGAATTGGGTTGCTTTAACACTGTTGCCGCGGGTTGTTTTTCATGTCCGCGGGTTGAAAAACGACCCCATTCACGTGATATTTAGCCCCTGGAATGCGAATTTTACCTGGGGAAACCCGCCAAAACATGCCTATTTTATCCTCGGAACGTGATTTTTACTGGGGGACCCCCTCGAAACACGATTGGGCGGGTTTTGTTGTGAAA
>NW_015547178.1:669-1687 GCF_001515605.1 Sinocyclocheilus anshuiensis | reverse complement strand
ATTTTAATGTGTTAGGAGATTTATGCTCATGAAGTTATGTTTCAGTTTCTTAGTACAACAAGCTTAGTTTAGTGCTTCTCAGGACAGTAACGCTATGTTATTGTAACTAAGCACATTAAGAGAATGCAAACCCACTTATGCTGAAAACCTTTTTTCGGTTAGAGAAGGTTGGTTTATGCAATGTTAAGACTAAAACTTGCCCACAAGAAAGATGATTCTAACAAGTGAAATTAAATGTCATTTGCAATGCAGAAAGATAGATTTTTTTAATGTTAGTAGTTTTATGCTCAAGTTATGTTTGAGCTTCTTAGGAGAACAAGATTAGTTTAGTGCTTCTCTGAACAGTAACACTATGTTAGTGTAACTAAGCACATGAAGAGAATGCCCACTTATGCTGAAAATCTTTTTTTCGGTTAGAGAAGTTTGGTTTATGCAATGTTAAGACAAGTTTGCCCACATGAAAGATGTTAAGGTTGGTTTATGCAATGTTAAGACTAAAACTTGCCCACAAGAAAGATGTTTCTAACAATTTAAGTTAAATGTCATTTGCAATGCAGAAAGATAGATTTTTTTATATGTTAGGAGTTTTATGCTCATGAAGTTATGTTTGAGCTTCTTACGACAACAAGCTTAGTTTAGTGCTTCCGTGAACAGTAACACTATGTTAATACAATTAAGCACATGAAGAGAATGCAAACCCACTTATGCTGAAAACCTTTTTTTCGGTTAGAGAAGGTTGGTTTATGCAAGGTTAAGACTAAAACTTGAACACATGAAAGATATTAATAACAATTCAAATTAAATGTCATTTGCAATGCAGCAAGATAGATTTTTTTATATGACAGTAGTTTATTGCTCATGAAGTTATGTTTCAGCTTTTTAGGACAACAAGCTTAGTTTAGTGCTTCCGTGAACAGTAACACTATGTTAGTGCAACTAAGCACATGAAGAGAAGGCAAACCCACATATGCTGAAAGCTTTTTTTTCTGTTAGGGAAAGTTGGTTTATGCAATGTTAA
>NW_015547178.1:0-175 GCF_001515605.1 Sinocyclocheilus anshuiensis | reverse complement strand
CTTAGTTTAGTGCTTCTGAGGACAGTAACACTATGTTAGTGCAACTAAGCACATGAAGAGACTGCAAACCCACATATGCTGAAAAAATTCTTTCTCTGTTAGAGAAAGTTGGTTTATGCAATGTTAAGAAAAGCTTGCCCACATCAAAGATGTTTCTAATAAGTGAAAAGAAATG
>NW_015547177.1:548-836 GCF_001515605.1 Sinocyclocheilus anshuiensis | reverse complement strand
CCAGCCCTGAAGTGCACAGTTTCCTGGACCGGCAGCCTGCTCACAAAAAAACTGATTACCATCTGCTCCGAGAAGCCCTCATTAAAGAATTTGCCAACCCTGAGTCAGAACAAGGACTCGTGGCTGCCCTGGAGACGAGACAAGGACGTCATGAATCTCCTCAAGCTTACTACAGCCGACTCAGACGAGCATATTTCGGAACTCGCAACGAACCGAACATGGAAGATGATCTAAACTTCAAAACTCTCTTCCTGAGAAACCTCCATCCTGGAGTAAGCCACCATCTGG
>NW_015547177.1:0-409 GCF_001515605.1 Sinocyclocheilus anshuiensis | reverse complement strand
TCAGAAAAGGGCGCCAAAACCCCAGCAGTTCTTGACTTCAACACTCAAAGTCAAGGTCTGGCTCTAGAGGGCGCCCAACATCAAGACCATGCCAAGCCGCCACACAAAGAGCGGAACACACCCTCGTCCAACAGAGAACGAGACTCCCATGCTGGTACCCGACCTAAACAGAGGAACAACCGCTGGGATGGACCGCGTGGACGACAACACTCACCTGGACGTCACTGGGAAAAATCTTGGGACCAATCCAGACCTCGTGAGACTCAATGGGACAGATCGTGGAATCAGCCAAACTCATTTGGAAACTCAAGAGGAAAAGGCTAGTGGGAATCCAAAGGAACCTCCAAGGGAAAACGACAAACAGACCCGGGAGCAACCAGTCCAAGGAATCAACGAAGGAACTCGCAAA
>NW_015547176.1:0-820 GCF_001515605.1 Sinocyclocheilus anshuiensis | reverse complement strand
TTTCTCTTGGCTCTTGAGCTTTTGCTCATTTTTTCTGTATTGTTCCACAGCATGAGACACATGGTAACAAAACTCTGTGTGTTTTAGAGTTTAAACTCCACGGCATGAGACACATGGTCACAAAACTCTTTGTGCGTTTTATAGTTTAAACTGACCACATCCCCCAGCCTGCTCTTTACGGCTGGCGGCATAGCATTAATCACAGCATGTCTAAACAATGTTGCTGGGTCTCCTTCTGGATTCCCTTCAGTCTCTTGTTTCCACCTTTTCAGCTGTCTCTGGACATATGTGGTTGGATTTTCTGTGTCCCCCAGCGCTTGTCCTTTTAATGATTTAGGATCCAGTCTGATCGGGTATTCCGCACGCAGTGCCTGCCACACTGCTGGACGGAATGCATCAAAAACCATTCCATCCATATTATGAGAGTTCACTGCTCCGACCAGAGTAGTTGTTTGAAGAATTTCATCCATCTTTGCCCCTCCTACTATTTTATCCAGCAAAGCTTTAATGTCCCCCACAGCCAAAAGTTTGCCCATAGTTTCTTCCTCAAATATCCTTATCCATTTTCCAGCCCCCTCATGAATATCTGGGAGACGAGTGACCAGCCCCTCGAGGTCCTGTGAGGCACAGGGGACATACTGTCCCTGTGCACCCTTGATTAAAATTGGGAGTTGTGCAGCCAGTGGTCTGAGTGTCCCCTTTTCTCTGCCCTGTTCCCATTTTCCGCTATCAAATGACTGTTCTCCTTCATTCACATCCTCAGTACTGTCAAACAACTTCTCCCTCTTTCCAATCTATTTACCTCTTGTATCTTTTTTCC
>NW_015547175.1:1170-1285 GCF_001515605.1 Sinocyclocheilus anshuiensis | reverse complement strand
TATACCAACTGTATGTGTGTGTGTGTGTGTGTGTGTAGTGTATGTCACACCAGTTTAATGTGGTATGTAGTATGTTAGACTAGTTTAAGTGTTTATGTAGTTAATAAAGTCTTAC
>NW_015547175.1:724-961 GCF_001515605.1 Sinocyclocheilus anshuiensis | reverse complement strand
CAAGTAAATATCTACAGCGGATCTAAATATTTATAATTAATTATAACTAGTTATGATTAATTATTCAGATTTCCCCATGAGCTGATTCGCAACACTAGATCCAGCGCTCTCTCTCGAGGCTCGGAAGCCCGTGCTGGTTTCTTCCCCCTCTGAGTGAGAGTTCGCTGCTGCGGCTATTTTCTCCGAGGAGATTGATATTGTTTGTGTGACCAAGTGGCTCGCGCGCTGCCAGGGCAA
>NW_015547175.1:0-204 GCF_001515605.1 Sinocyclocheilus anshuiensis | reverse complement strand
AGGGGCTGCTGGGCGGGAGCAGTCCCAACCTACCGTGTTCCAGCTCCTCATTCTGGGGGCGTCACTTCTCGTACTCCGCAGAGTCTAGAGTCACAGTGGCGCTCCCAGGCCGAAGGCTTTTACCGGAAGGCGGTTCTGCGGACCGTCATTCTCGCTTGGTAGTCTCCGTCTAAAACGTCCTGACGCCTAAGGCCTATAGGACTT
>NW_015547174.1:452-856 GCF_001515605.1 Sinocyclocheilus anshuiensis | reverse complement strand
AAAAGCATCATATGACCCCTTTAAGTTGTTAATCTGTGGTAGTATTTTGTGACTGTTTTAACTGGAACATAGAATCCAATGTGCTTATATTAAAGTTAGTTTAGAGTTTATAGAGGACAGACTGACAATTTTTGGCATGGTAGTTATTGATTCACGTTTGTCTGATTTCTTTTTTCATATTTGTTAATTTTACATATTTATTCTATCATTTATTTCACCCAAAGATAGGAATACTCTGCTCTAATCAAAAACACATTAATAAAACTGTCAGTTTTACAATATGAAAACCTGTAAACCTGAGTCTTTGATTCATCTCTCGGTAAGGTAAATTAACCATGTCATGAATTACATTGGTTCGTGCAGTGTATAAAAAACTAACCAATGGCAAGGAAGAGGACCTGCAC
>NW_015547174.1:0-410 GCF_001515605.1 Sinocyclocheilus anshuiensis | reverse complement strand
AGAGGACCGGCCGGATCCTATGGCAACGAAGCCCGCCAAAGCCCGCCAGAATGGGCGGGGTGTCTGGCTATATAAGCCGGCGTTCGCCACAGGATTCTCAGATTTCTTCTCCTTCAACGATGACTCTATGTCTTCAAGCTGATCCGAAGCCGGTCGCCTGTTGACACGCCTTCGCAGCTGGAATCGGGATCTCTCCGCATGGCTGACCTGCTTCTCCGCCGCTCCAGCGACGCAGCAGTTCCGGTCCGTTTCCCCTGCCGCCATCCGGCGATATTAAAAGAGCTTCTAAAAGAGCAAATTGGCGTTGTTGCAAATGCCACGCCGTAACTGTGATTCGTGAGGGTCTCCCCTGCATGCCAATGACCGCCACACGGAGTGCGTTTCCTGCTTGGGGAAATCCCATGTGGAAG
>NW_015547173.1:0-1390 GCF_001515605.1 Sinocyclocheilus anshuiensis | reverse complement strand
GAGACAAAGTTGTTCAGAATGAGGAGTTCTATGATATGATATGAATATCTAGTGTATGTGTGAATATATGAACATGTTCTACAGTTTGAGGTATAAGCACATAAGGATAAAGACATTGTGTTAACACGGCTGTAACTACCTAAATTAATGATTTTTTTTTAAAAAAGCATTTTTTGTCAAATCCAGGTAATTTACCACAGAAATATGATGATTTTTAACATTTATGAATGTTATAGCGCCACCTATGGTCAAATTTCCATTAAATGTTGCACACTTGTTTAGAATCATATGGTGCATATGCTCACCTAGTTTCATGAAGTTTTGAGGTTTTGTTTAGGATTTATAGGCGTTTGGGTATAATTGGCCATGTCCCTTTTAAAAGTGACCCTTTTGTAGCTTACCAAAGTGTAAAGTTTAATATTTATTTTTTTTTGATAATTATGGATCTAGAGGGTCCAGAGAATTGTACTGCAGTGGTTTTGAGATTGAGCGAAAAACCTAGGACTAGTTCGCAAAAGTAGGTTTTTAACATATTTGTGAATATTTAATGAACTATTTGATTGACAGCAATGGTTCTTGAGGCAAAGTTGCTCGTTATGAGGAGTTCTATCAAATGATATGCATATTTCTGTGAATGAGTGAAACACCACGTGATTACTGAGCCATAAATCTCGTTAGCGCCAACTAGTGGCGGATTTCTTTCAAAATTTGTACAGACCTTTAGAGCCATGAGTCGAACATGCTCACCGAGTTTCGTTCCGATCGACCTCCGTTAACATTGTCTAATAGGTGCTCAATCTTCATTGGCCGATGGCGGCCATGTTTTTTTAGATACGCCAATGTCCTCATAGACCCTTATGGCACATTGGACAAAGACACTGCATACCAATTTTCAGGTCAATTGGACTAACGCTTGCGTAGTTATAGCCATTTTTATGTTTTTTCCATCTTATAGCGCCACCAAGGGGCAGAGCTGTGCAACTTTTTTTTATTTGACCAAAGATTGAGCTCTTACATATGCGTACCGAGTTTGGTGAAGATATCTCATTCCGTTCAAGAGTTATAGCTAAAATAACATTTGGCTAACGTTAGCATAGACGTTTCTTTGCACGCTGTTGCGCACGACAATCGAAATTTCAACTTTTTTTTGATAATTATTGATATTCAGTGTCCAGAGAATATTTCTGCAGTGGTTTGGTTCCGATCGGGCAAAAAACCTAGGACTAGTTCGCAAAAGTAGGTTTCGGACATAACTCAATTTTCTGGACAAACCGTGCGTCGTAGAGAAAATTTAGATGTAAGGAACTTTTTTGTTCGGGCTGATGCAAGGATCGCAACGATGTACATTTTTTGAGTCTACGACAAATGGTGTACGAGCTACGGCCAAAAA
>NW_015547172.1:0-471 GCF_001515605.1 Sinocyclocheilus anshuiensis | reverse complement strand
AACTTGCTGTTATTAAGCCTCTTATAAATAAAACACAACTTGACCCAAAATAATTAGTTAATTACAGACCGATCTCTAATCTCCCTTTTCTGTCAAAGATACTAGAAAAGGTAGTATCCTCACAACTATTTTCCTTCCTAGAGAAAAATGGTATCTATGAGGTTTTCCAGTCCGGATTTAGACTGTATCATAGTATTGAGACTGCTCTTATTAGAGTTACAAATGACCTGCTCTTATCATCCAAATGTGGTTGTATCTCACTATCAGTGCTACTGGATCTTAGCACTGCATTCGACACTATCGACCACAACATTCTTTTGAATAGACTAGAAAATTATGTTAGCATTAGTCGAAGTACATTGGCATGGTTCAAATCATACTTATCTCACCATGATCAGTTCGTAGCAGTGAATGAAGAGGTATCACACCGATCACAAGTGCAGTATGGAGTACCTCAAGGCTCAGTACTAG
>NW_015547171.1:270-588 GCF_001515605.1 Sinocyclocheilus anshuiensis | reverse complement strand
GCGCATTAAATATCGCATGCGATTTATCGTGCAGCCCTAGTAGAAGCCATAAAAAACTTCCCCATTCCCAAGACGAAGGAAGTTCAGCGCTTTCTTGGGTTAGCGGGTTGGTACCACCGCTTCATTCCTCATTTCTCCGAACAGGCAGCCCCTCTCCATGCTCTAAAGAAGAAAGAGGCTAGATGGGAGTGGACCGCAGAGTGTCAGCGAGCTTTTGAAACCTTGAAAGAAGCTCTTCAGAAAACCCCTGTGTTGCGACCCCCTGATTTCAGTCGCGACTTTCGAGTGCAGACTATTGCTAGTAACATCGGGCTCGGC
>NW_015547171.1:0-173 GCF_001515605.1 Sinocyclocheilus anshuiensis | reverse complement strand
GGCTCCTGCATTGAGCTGAAAAGGCCTATTCTACAGCAGAGAAAGAATGCTTGGCAGTTGTGTGGGCTGTGGAGAAATGGCGTGAATAACTAGAAGGCCGTCGTTTTGACGTACTGACAGATCATTCTGCTCTTACCTGGGTTTTCAACCAACCCCGACCCTCATCCCGTCTC
>NW_015547170.1:0-1697 GCF_001515605.1 Sinocyclocheilus anshuiensis | reverse complement strand
TTACAGTGTACACTCATATTACTTTTATATCGTATTGTTTTATATATATAGAGCATGAAAACGTAAGAAATTTAGAAACAATGAGCTACCTTTCATATTCAAAATGTTTTACTCATTTCAAACACTTTAGTCAGGAATTATAGTTTGGGGAAAACCCAACTAGTAAAAAAACTACCTGTGTCGAACAGTTTATGCTTACGCCGTTTATGACCTTACTCCGATAAAAGAAAACGGATTACCGCGTTTACATGACCACGTGTGTTTTCGGTTTATTATGCATAATCGGCTTAAGAACGTGCATGTAAACGCACTCACTGTGTCGCCTTCTGAGGTAAGTTCTGGTTTATTCCTGTCAGCGCATCTTCTTCCAGAAACGAACAGTAGCCGTGATGAACTTGACTATCCTCATGCTTTGTTTACATTGGGCGTTTACATGTGCGCGCGCCTCACATGGATATTTACATATATGAAGGGCCGCTCGTGGGCGGGATCACATTATAGATAATGAGTTTAGATGGGAAAGACTGAACATCGTGTTGGTTTCATATGGATTACTTTATCACAGAATATTTGTTTTCGATTCATTTTCATTTAAAAGTAGACACTCCAAGCTTTCTATAGATATGTCTCTCATGTCTGTGTATCCAGTATTCGCTGAGTTTCAGTTAATTTTAGTGACACGTTTCAGATGGATATTCGCGGAGACAGAGAAGACAGAGAACGCACCCTGTATGTTTTCTTTATTTTACAAAAGCACAACTGTATGTTTTCTTTATTTTACAAAATCACAAAGTTTTGTTGTTATTGTGAGTTTACACAAATAAAAGTAGACACAACAGTTTTGAATGATATATAACACTTATTTGTGTGACCAAAATTAACAGAGTATTTTTAGTGTCTTTCTTACTGATCTTAAAAAAAGTGAGCCAGTCGCCAGCGCGACCCTCGACCCCAGGGAGTTAACTGACGCAGATCTAAAATCGAACGCGACCCTCCATCCTTCTTTGGAACTATAAAGTACCGGAATTTACAGTTCAGATACAAGTTTTCACAAAAACAAAAAGTTTTATAAAATGATACACTTCACATTTCAGCCTTTAAAGAAAATGGATGGGTCAAAAGTATTAATTATATTTATTAAAAAACATTATCAATAAATTATTATATTAATTAAATAACAAATACATTTTATGGTTTAGATTTTTATAATGAATTATCTTCTTATCGATTCACCAGTTCACATTTACAGCTCTGCATGTTTGCAGGGGTAAAAACATGTGTCGCATTTCATATCGGTCTGAACAAAAACAACCCCAATACTATGTTCCTTCAATACTGGAGGCTGCAGTTCTAGGACCGCATTTCTAGGACCCTATTTTTTGTGACAGCGCCATCTAGCCAATTCTATTCCAACAGAGGAGACCTGATTCAAACATCAAACAAACAGATGCATAGACTAGATCCATGGAAACTATTAATTTTTTTATCTTTCCATCTTATTTTTAATGTAAGATCTGGCGTGAACTTGAGTGTGTGAGGCGATGTCAGCAATCTCCATTTAGCCTATTTAGCTGTGCAAAACAGTTCATTGTGCTGCTGGATGTTGTAAACTAGTATTTGTGTTCAAATTATTTTACATTTATTAACATACCAATAAACACACTAATTTGTACCGCAATTGTTTTACCGTTTACTGC
>NW_015547169.1:0-583 GCF_001515605.1 Sinocyclocheilus anshuiensis | reverse complement strand
TAAGACAAATTTCCCTCAGGGACAATAAAGTGTACCTAACCTAACTTAACCTAACGTAACATTCATTCTTATTTGTATAAATATTTTTTATTCATTACTTGTTTGGTTTTATTTTGTATCATTGCATGTTAAAATAATTCACTATGTTATGCAGATGCAAAATGTGAAACTGTAATCTTATTCGCAGTCTAACATTTTATAAATATTTGTACAATATATATTCAGCATATTTAACTTAACCCGTTTAGTATCTTTATTATTTAATGCATAACGATTTATTAAAACACATTTATGAGTCATTAAAACAAGCTTATGACTGCGACAATTTAATCTTGATCAACAACATCAACGAATTGGAGCAGCATCGGCCCATTATTAGATCATTTTAAAATGTCAAATATCCTTAAATTTGCATAAATTGTCTCGGATGTAGACTGGTGAGGATTTATTTTAATGTGGATTCCAAACTCTAGCGTTAACCTACAGGCTATAAATGTGTTATATTTTTGGCCCGTTTTCAAGTGTTTGTGTGGAATATTAAAGGGGTGGTTGATTGCGATTTCACTTTTTTGACGTTAGTTAG
>NW_015547168.1:2986-15793 GCF_001515605.1 Sinocyclocheilus anshuiensis | reverse complement strand
AGTTGTTCTTCAGGGATGTTCACACTTGTACTTTAAATTTTATTTTAACTCCGGCATCTTTCAGTAGACCCAAAAGTGATCTCAATAGAAAAAAACAGTCACATTGTATCTAAACTTAAGTGGATTCAGATGCCTTTTTTTGTCTACCTTCTGCCTTACCTTACTTTATTTTGTGTGTGTGTGTGTGTATATATATTTATATATATATATTATTTTGCAGAGGGTTTGCAGTCAGTCAGAAACACAGTGATGTGTTTTTTGTGGTCTTTCTGTACAGTCCTCTATGTATTACTGTCAGAAGGATTTATTTTCCCTTCAATTAAACTGTTGAAAATACTGTAGAAAACAATTTTGAAATTGCAAATTCTTCTGAAATGCTTACACAAGACAGAATGATGTGCCATAGTGATGCTATCTGTATAGCAAGATGCTCAGATTGCTGATGCAATTTTAGAAAGCAAACCCAAGTCTTCAGTTAGACTTTAGTTTGTTAATTTATAAACACTGATAAGCTTCTGCGTGCATTTCTGCTTTTTAAGTAACAACTGCTATTTGGATTTGTAGTAACAATTCTAGCAGAGCTACACTCTCTTGGTTAACATCAAAGATATTTATTTAAAAGCATCCAACATTCATTTAGCTGGATCCTGTAACACATCAGGGGACTAAATAATGTATGAAACATGAATGCAAATAATTCCATCAGAAAATTAGAGATTAATCACATTATTAAAAGCGTAAGAAAAACCAACAGGACCTCCATCGTTAGGGAGACTATGTGTCCTCACGCCATCTAAGATAACAGATCTCCCAAGATGCCACTCCACATCCTCATTATGGACTTAAACATCACAGAACTTTCTCTGCACGTGGCCAAATCACTATCAGTCATCTCCAACATGCTCTACTATCTGTGATGACACTGCAGACACACCCAACAGTAGCTATTTCAGTCTCGAGACCATCCCCAGACCTTACAAAACAAGGTCAGTAGATAAGCGTGTGACAATGCATGTGGTAGATTTTGGACTTCTCAAAACCAGTGGTTCTTCAGTAAAGACCACAGTAAAACACACATACTATGTGTGGGTTTACATTTAGCTTTTGAGCACCTCACTAGCCTCACTTGTGTTTTTCTGTGGATTTAATGTGATAACTAAAAACTCAAACCCAGTAAACTCCAATGCTGCTCCATTAGAGCTCACCTAACAGCCTTCAGACTGAGCAGACAGCAGACATGGAGGAGGTTTCAGTTTTGTAGCTGTCGGTCAGATCACTGGCTCTAGGCTGGTTCTAATCTGTTCTTATATATTACTATTAATGGAATATCATAAACATTTATTAGGTCTGGTTAATGTAACACATCAATTTAGTGTGCTGAATTCTAAAACAAAAAACATAAAACAATGTTTCCATTAATAACTAGGGGTATAAATCGGACGTTTCATCACAATACGTTCTGAAATACAATACAATACGGTATTTACGATACTATATTTGCTGATACCTTAAAACATACCTCAATACAATTACTATTTTATACGATTCAAGGGCTTGGAATTATAAGGTTCTATCTGCCATTTTTGTCAAAATTGAGTCATTCACATATTCTGCGACAACTTATTTACATTATGTGATGTTTTTTTTTTTTAAGTTGTGTACATTTTGGGACTGTTGTATGAAAGAGACTTGTTCCCCATATCCCATATCACTATATGGAATGCAAAAACTTTGAAGCTCAATATCTCGAAACTGCTCAGAATGCAGATAGAACCTTATAATTCCAAGGT
This sequence comes from Sinocyclocheilus anshuiensis, assembly GCF_001515605.1. Taxonomy (NCBI): domain Eukaryota; kingdom Metazoa; phylum Chordata; class Actinopteri; order Cypriniformes; family Cyprinidae; genus Sinocyclocheilus; species Sinocyclocheilus anshuiensis. Next base: position 14,003 of record NW_015547168.1, on the reverse strand, counting down.
GACGATATTCACATTACCAGTTACATTTTTATTAACTCACAAATGTTACCAAAATATAATATAGACATTTAATTTAACTTAAAATCGATATATAATTTTAGTAATTTTATTGATGCATTAATCCATAATGATTATACCAATAATATGAATTATTTGTGTTTTAATTGCATAAGCAAAATAATAAAATTCATTGCAATTAATAGGATTAAAATTGATTGATTGACAGATTTATTGAAACTGAACTTTTTAATTTAAAACTTTTTTAGACTAATCCAAACTTTCTTTCTTTCTTTCTTTCTTTCTTATAAAAGAATAGAACATGAATTGAGCTCTTATTTAATCAGCAGAAAATGCAGGCTGAAAATGGAGGGAAAATTTTCCAGATCGGCATATATGACATATTGATACTGCTTCTTCAAATCAAACCTTTAAAATATCAGATTTTGTTGATCTTGAAAATAAATGATATCATCAGCTCTATGGTAATATTCCTCTCCATGGTGTCACACATGACTCTATTCTCTACCGCTGAGCACAGCCAGAACTCCCAGACCTGGCAACACGAGGTGAAAAACATGCCGTGTGCATCCTTTTCACCTGCTGTAGCTGCTCATTAGTTACCAAAGAACTCCTGCGTATTGTCACAAATCTTCATTGCTTGTGTGCCAAGTATGTGATTTACATCAGCTATAAGTGTTTCAGGATGTGCAAGAGAGCATACAAAAATACTGTTCATTAGGAAATGATCCCATCCTGAGAGTTACTCTCTCACTTTTTTTTTTCCAAACTGTTTGTGTTACTGGCACGTCCTGCTACTGTCTGTTATGTACTTTTATAATATTGCCAATGTGCTTGGCTTGGCAACATTCTGTTCCTTATGCATTGTTACTCCTGCTATAATTGGTGGTTTTGTTGCCAAATGCTCATACTGTTGATTTATGAAGACAGATTTTGACTCTGGAGGCAATCATTGCACTAACTATTGTCAATTAATCACAATTTAGGCCCCGATTCCTTCATTTGACAACCAGAAATTGAGCATAAACATAAAAAGCCGTTAAGCCGGAGGAATGAAGCCAATTTTGCCATGCAGAAAATGGTCATTACTTTGTGTTCAATATTTCATAATTCCATCTTTTCCTTTTTTTTAAGGCCTCCCCCCACCATTACACATTTCAGACTGAATCCCATATATATGCCTAGTCTGTGAATTAATGTACAGTGGCTCATTACAGGGTCCTGTCAAAGCCAGACATCTATAAGCCCCCTATTTGAACAAGAAGGGAAGTTATAATTACTGCCAGACTAGTCTGTCCTTTAAATTAGTCATCTATTACATGTCTTACTATCAGCTGAGAGCCACTGGTGCTGTATGCTGTGCTGTATCTAATGGCCTCAATACAGAACTTTTGTTTGCCCGCACAGTAGATGCCGTTTGTTGTCTGGAAAATATATTTGAACATTAGCTTTCCAAATGGAGATGAAGTCGGATATTTGATCTCATAAACCTTTTAAAATAAAAACCATACTGATTTGTTCTCTTTTAGTGTATGTGGTAACATACATTGCTGTGTTAACATTTCTATTTTATGCATTTATATGAGCTAAATTAGTGGTCGACAGATAATGAGCGTTCTGTGTGCTCAGATGCTGCCATTCTCGGCGATGTTAAAATAAAAGTCCCTATGCTGCAAAAATAAAAGTCAGATACATGACCCAGTCAGAACAAATGATCGACTTATGCCAATAATTAAAAATATGTTGTCCGATATATTCACCTTGGTTGTATATTGATCTATCACTAAGCTAAATTGTAATTTTACATTCATTAAATACTTGTGTATTAGACACTTTCATATAGAAAATTGTCTCTGTTACTCTTCCGGTCTTGATAATGAATTGGTTAAAAAAACACCACTTTTGTCAACATAAAATTGTCTATAACTTATGTAGATGGTAAAATAGTGTATTTTTGCATATAAAGTGTGTCCAAAAAAAAAAAAAGCATGTGTTTAGACTTGTTTACCCTGGGTTTCTAAGTGGGCAGTTTTCTCGTCAATCAGTATATCCAACTGCTTCATTTGGAATATTTACTCATCATAATTGTCTGTATATTTGACCTGAATTCACGCTAGAAAAAAAAAAAGAAAGGAGAAGGAATTAATCAAGCTGAATTGGTTGTTTGACAAACACCCATTATTATCAAAATGTTGGAAAGCTGTCTTTTGTGTTGTTCTTTGAACGTGTGTATATATTTCTCTTCTATATTACCTTTTGTCACTGTCCTTGCTTGGCCGCCCCCTGCCAGTCTTCAACCTCTCAACACTCTCTCTACCTCTCTCTTTCTCCCTGGGCTGTTCCGTGAGATGTCTGTAAGTTTATATAGGAATCAGTCCAGGATTTTCCTACCAGCTTTTTCTCATTAGAGAATTGGAGGAGACTGGAGAAGTTGAGGGGAATGGCATGAGGCAGGAGAGGTGGGGGAGGAGAAAGAGAGAGAGGGAAACTGGGGAAAGTAGGGGTGAGATGTATGTTGGCCCACCTAACCGAATTCCCATACGGCCTCTGAAGCTCATTACCTCTACCACTTGTGTTTACTTTCTTTTAGTTTTATTACCAGTAAGATCTAACCTTTCCTTTCACTCTCACACATCCCCCTTTCTCTGCACGCTAAAACTTAACACATTATATTTCTTTCTGTTGATTCATTTGTCATGGAAAAAAAACACACAGAATGGTGATCTTTATTGCTTTGAGGTGAATTTTGTTGAGCAGTTTTTCACCTACAATATCCAGCACAGGCTTAAAAAGTCTTGATCCAGAGGGCGGACTTGTTCCTTCAGCTCAGTGTTTTTCACTAGAGAGACATGTTTGATGGTGGTTTAGTCTTTAGTCAAGTTTGGTAGGGGTGGGTGGTATGTCCAAAATCTGGTATTATGGTATGTATGAGCAATATTATATAGCATTATAATTTTTTTCTGAAAAAATAAAACAATAATAATAATAATAAAATAAAAATAATAAAATGCTTATGCAATAAGTAACTCGTAGTAATGGCTATTTTTTTAAAAATATTTTTAAATCAGTGAATTAAGTTAGAAATGCTGCAAATGGAGTGATACAAATGGTGAAACGTTCAGGTGAAGTGTGTGTGTGTATATTTATAACATTTATTTAAATAGTATATAACATGAAAACAAGACTTTATATATGAAAGATAATTCCATGACAGCCATGACTAAGTCAGTCAAATTAATATTATAAAGCAAATAGTTCTGACTTTTGTTTTCTGATCGGATGTTTAATTAAAAGTTGATAAAATAGCAGATATCACCCAGTCCTGTGTTTATGTGCGTGAAGGTATTTGTGCTATGTGACTTGTCAGGAGGTGAGGTGTGATTCCTTTTGTTGTCCCATCCTGGGATGTCCGATTGGCCATGAGAATCCCCTTATTTGGACATGCTTGGCTGGAGGGGTGTGTCGCAGGTGGCGGTGATGGAACCCAGGACTGACCCGCACGTTTATCAGTGGCGTCCTCCCCTCATCGCCACACTTAGAGGCCCTTCAACCCGCCCCGTGTCATCTCAGTTCCAGTCACGATGCTCAATCCAGTGTCTGGGCAAAGAAAAAAGACATTTCTTACTGGAGATAAAACCTCTTAGGTTATAAATATCCCTTTAAAGCAGAAAGTGTCGCTGTATAAGGCTGGCACGGTATGTAGTTACGGCTGTGTTTTGGAGTTCTTCCTTGTGAGAGATCAAAAACATCTGCTTATATGTTTAAAGCACATTTGACCCAAAAGAAAAGAACTAAAGAAAAGCAAAACCACTTTCCTACACCATCCAGTCCAGTACAACTGATGTGACTTGGTTAAAAGGAATCCCGTTGGGCTCTAATAATTATTGTCCTGAGCTTGTCCAAGTAATCCCCTGCAGCACTTGTAATTAAAAATGTCTTCCAAGCGGCACACCTCAATATTCTCTCGCTGTAATGCTGCCAACACCTGAAAAGTGAGTGAAGGGGGTGGAAGCCTGGGGAAACCTTCCAGCGTTGTCAGCGTTGTACAGTAATTACAGTGTAAAGCTTCATTGGCTTTTATTGGGATCCATCTTGCCATTAACAATATTAACAATAAGACAACTTAGCCGAGGGAAGTGTTGGTGTCTCGCAGCCCCGCTGCTGCTTCCTGTAGTTGATGAAAAGCCTTTACAGTTTACAGCTTCCAAACCATTATAGCCTAATAGCCGTGGGTGATGCCGTCCTCACCAGCAAGCCGAACGAATAACGAATTCGGGAGCTACTATGTTACGTTTGAATGTCATGCTATCACCTGAACAGGCCCGTGTGGTAATTCGAGCGGCAGTGGGAGAGCTATAAAAAGGGAAACTTTAACCTTTTACTGCTGCGAATGGGAGGATGTTAGTCCTGTAGATTTGGCGATTATGACAAGACAAAACGGCCACAAACAGAGGTGGCCTGTTGTCTCTGTGCAGCTGTCACAAAGAACCATGCTGCTCGCTGTTAATCATCTTTGGTTGGGATTTCAAAACAGCTCATTTGCACTTGCGTGGAAAATCTAAGTTTTATGGTTTATTCGGTTCAGATTTTTTGGTTTTGATCTGTTGCGTTTGGTTCAAGGATTTCTTAAGCAATCTTCTTCCCATGAGGCCTCGCACGCAGAAATTGAACAAGGCTGTCTGTAATCTGGCCTAGATTAGGCATCACAGTCAGGCTTCCCCCACGAAACGTTTGGCTTTTTTATATGGTTTCATTTTTCTATGCCCCTTTCCCCCCTTCGAGCCCCCCCCCGTGTTTTATTGGAAATTCATTGTGGGGTTGTAATTTTGTTAGATGGAGTTGTTTTGGACCTTGGGGAGTGTGTTTTAATGTTCAGTTCTTTACATTAGGCAGGAGATACAGCGGATAGATATTGCCTGTGTGTGTTTTTCCTGATAGAGCTGTCTTGTGTGTACGTGTTGCTGTCACACTGAGTCAGGGGGAGTAGGGGAGACACAGCCCTCGTGGTTTTCGTGTCTCTTGTTAACATTTTTTGTTCAGGATTTCCTACAAGATGTGGCTGCAAAAACAGTTCCAGACCCCCTCCACATCTCCCACTTGCTCCCTGCCTCTCTCAGAAGACAAAAAGACAGAAAAAATAGAAAGAGAAATCTGCTTTTAATTTAAATGTAAGCAGCAAGAGTCCTCCGGGTCCTAAAGTCCTTTATTTTAAAAGCAGATAGCAAATATGGAACCCAAATGCTCTCCATATTTAAAACACAGTAGGGTGACCAGATATCAATGTTTCTGGAGCTGAAATGGCTGCCCACTGCTTCGGGTGTGTGTTCACTGCTGTGTGTGTGCACTTTGGATGGGATAAATGCAGAGCACTAATTCCGAGTATGGGTCACCATACTTGGCCACATTGTCACGTCGTCACTTTTTTTAATATAATATAATATATGCACTATAATTTCAGAGCAGTTCTGTGTTCATATACTATAGTTATTGTATAAACCTGGGTTATTATGTTTGTATTTATTTATGTAATATTGTAGTATTTTTTTATATTTTGAATTCCTGGTCCACTAGCCACTAGAGGATCCATGAATAAGGTGTAAATGTGTGGTAACATTTACTGTTTGATGAATTTTTGCAGGCAATATCCAGTCATTTAAATAGGAAACCTATGCGATCGAGAATTTAATTTGAAGGTGAAAGATTACCCTACGCATATTTAGCAACCGGTTCAAGTTGTTCATGTGGATTTGTGGCAATGACCAACAGAAAGCTGATTGGTTTGAAGGTGAAGTAGTATTAGAGACCCTCGAGGAGTGACCAAGGAGTTTGTGAATGTCCAGAGGACGTGAGTGTGAATAATGAAGAGGACAGTATGGAACAGGGCGATGCAAAAGTGACAAGTGGGCTGTGTGTTGAAACACAGGCAAAGGTTGTGTGCTAGTTGAGTTCCTCTTGATTTGTGTGTTGTTGGGGGTGGGTGAGGTACAACACAGCCTTTAGAGGGTATCGTATTTTACACCCGCCATCGAACTCAACCTCTCCTAATGATATTAACTTGATATGTGTCCTCTTACATCCTTGTCCTTGTGAATCATTCATAACATCAAGGCCTTCACAGCTACCAGCTACCGAGATGTACAGTGACATCTTCAATATTTTGAGCACTAAATCACGCATGTATGTTCTTCGATATTCGATACGTTAAAACCAGCAAACCGCCTGTCAGAGGAGATGAAAAAGGCCACAGTCTTGGAGTGTTGTGTACACACTGTCTCATGGGAAGAAAATGAGCGCCTTGGCCTCAGACTCGCTCACACCACATCATTTATCTTGTCCTGTAGAGTGTAATCATCGGAGTGCTGCGCAGTCGCTCGGGCGGTCTGTGTCCGGGGAACACCCCAGGGGGGCTCCCTCCTTGGAGCTGTCCTCACTGGTGGATATACTGACCTGGAAGAGAGCCGAGGCATTGTGGCAGTCTGATCGGTGAAATGACATGTAATGTAATGTAACGTAACATAACGTAATGCAATATAATATAACAACATAACATATAATATAATATAGTATAATATAATATAATATAATATAATATATCTTACAAGCTTACAAAAGATAGAAATGTTGCCATTGGCAACTAACTGAAATGAGTTTAAAGTTGAAGTACTAAAATTACTAAAATTTAAATGAAAACTGAAAATATAAAAACAAGTTATTAATGAAAATATGAATAAATACTATAATAGTATATAAATACTTGTAAATAACACTGATAGTATGGTGGTATGCTATTCTGAATTAGGCCGATGAGGCAAGGATCCATTCTTCTTGTTAGCCATTTGCAATGCCTGCTGAAAATGTATTGTGTTTTCATATCTTGTTCTAGCTAACCATTTAACCAGTTGCCTTTTTTAACCAGTTAACACTATGCTAAGCTAATAGACTAAGCTGTTAGCTTGCTAACCAAGACTGATTGAAAAGAAAGGCATGTTCCTTTTTCATAATATTATGTGTTATTTACATTTAAAAAAAATTATATTTATACATATTGATGATAACTGATACATATTGATGATAAGAAAACGCTTATAAACCCAGCCTAAGCTGGTTGGCTGGTCTTAGCTGGTTTAAGTTGGAATTAGCTGGTTTTAGATGGTCTCCCAGCTTGGCTAAGCTGATGTTCAGCTGGTTTTAGCTGGTTGGTCAACTGGTCTCCCAGCCTGACCAGCTAAGAAGTGGTCAAAATCTCTCTAAAACCAGCCTGCAAACCGTCTATGACCAGGCTGGAAGACCAGCTGAAACCAGCCAACCAGCTTAGGCTGGTTTCAGCTGTTTTTTTTTCAGCAAGGTTCCCATAAAAAGTTGTTTTAGTCAATGGAACAATTTTGAGGTTCATGCTAATGGATGGAATGCTAAAGAATAACTTTCTCTAGGGCTGTGACTAAAGTCGCCCCCTATACCCTTATATAGTGCACTATTTGAAAGTCATTTAATAGCCATTTATTGAATAGCCATTTGTACTGATGTCCTCAATAACGTGTACAACCAATGTACATAGCTAGCTGCCAGAGAATACCCATACACCGTGAACATTGTGCTGAATGAATTCCTGCATCTTGCAGCAGAAGATGCCGTCCGCAGCACTTCTGCCACACTCAGTGTCTGAATTCACTCATTCACTCGTTTTCATTCACTCATTTAGTGGACTATATTAGTGTAGTAATGCAGGGAATAGTGAATGTATGGAACAGCCTATGTATTCTATATTGCTCTGACTAAGACCCGACTAATCGTTAATGGAATTGGTTGTCAGTTACTTTTATGATCAGTTATCAATCAGATTTATCGATTAGTTGTAGCAGCCCTACCTCACATGCCTCACGGTACAAGAAATTTCCAGCTTGCCATGCACATAAAAGAGAGAAAATCTGCAAATCATATTCAGACCATGTGACACACTCCCACTTCAGCCATATAAATCCCACAAAGACAAACGGATGGCTGAGCAGCTTTTCAAGTGTCTAGAGCTTAAGATGACTCGCTAAATAAATCATTTTCTCTTTAGTGTTCATTACTACCATTTAATTGCTACTCTCATTGTGTTTAGTGGTTAGGAGGTGCTGTGGGCTTTCTAGAATAATGATGGCTCATAGGAGGCCTGCTCTTAATAGTCGTGGGCAACATTGTGGTAAACAATAATCATATCACCTATCTCCACTGTTTTTTTTTTTGTACATGATAGTTGACAAAGTGCACAGTTAATTACTTGCTGAAAGTGCAGTGAAGAACAAGTGCTTGTACAAAGCATGTTTGTGAATTATTTAGCTAACAGCCAGTTCCCTTTAGGAGATCTGGACACACAATGAGCAGGGCAGTAGATTATGCACTTGGCAGCGTCTTTAGACATTGCATTAGGCATATGGTGTTCACTTTTTTTTTTTTGTGGGGTGAAGTATGGGGGGAGGGGTTTTATAATTAGTCTTTGTTTAATTTGTAAAAGCATTAAAAAAAATGTTATTAAATTTTTTTTAATTTAATTTAAAATATTTCATTTTATTTAGTCTTATTTTATTCAAGTGTTTACATTCTTTTTTCAGAGGGTTGGAGGGAGTATGGGAGAGGGGTTTAAAACTTCTTAAATTCTTATTTGTTTTTATTTAAAAAATATTTTTTTTCTATTTGATTTTAAATATGTAATTTTTTATTTTTTTTATTATTATTTTTTATTTTATTCAAGTGTTTCCTCTTTTTTTTTTTTTTTTTAGAGGATTTGGGGTAGTTTGTTGGAGGGGTTTTAAAAGTATTCTTTAATTTTAAATGTGTTTTATATTTATTTTTTATTTTTAATATTTTATTCAAGTGTTATTAAAACCCCTCATTCTCAGATGTACCACCACACTGTGAGCTCATTTGACCTGATGGGAAGTCATTTATGTAATGATAAGTGCTCACAAAAGATCCCAGCTTTCAGAGGAGAATGTCCTCCTGAACGGCTGCCAAATACTATACATCAGCTGCCTAGAATTCCCACTCTTCCCTCTTTCTTTTTTCTTGCTCTTTCCCTAACCATATTTATGATTTAAGCCACTTTGGTCAGGCTGTGCATGGACAGCAAAGGGCACCTAGAAGAAATATTGTAGTGTAAAAAAAACCCCCAAACAAACCTCAGTTTTAAAAGTCAGTTAGTGCCTCAAAAGGATAAGTAGGAACACTCAGAATATCAGTGCAGTAACTTTTGAAACATGATTTTGTTTCCTGACAGCCTGATTAAAGCTATGCACCCTGACTCCATTGAAGTAGTGTTGCAGTAAAGACTGATTGGAGCTTGCAATTTTCACAAGTGCTTTTCAGTTTTGTGCAATATGCATGAGACTGTCAGTGAACAGACTGTAGGCACTCTATGGGCGTGCCGTCTGAGACTGTGACTGCACAACTATAATGGATAGATTTTGGACAAAAACAGCTCAGCTGGTAGGTCAGTGGCAGCATGAAGCCTGTGACCAATATAGCTATTATGTGTACATTAACTAAACATCATTCTCATTGAGTTCTTGCTCAGTTTCCTCAGTTTCACCTCCCTCTCTTTTGTTTTTTTAAACAGTTTTTAAAACCTTGTGGTGTGCTCTTATGTTCCCCAGCCAGAGTTGTCATGGAGATCCATTTTCCATTTTTTTTAAACTGCATCTTACCTTTGGTTTTATTTTCTCTCTCTCTCTCTCTCTTGCTTCTCTTTTTTTGCTTTTTTTCTACCTTTCATGATTTCGTTCCTCCGTGTGTTGGTTGCCATGGTTTCCCTCACAGAGTGTAGTTGAGGTGTGCAAGCCCGCCCATGCCTTTAGTTTTCATTGTGTTGTCAATCAGCCTGACATCTCTATTTACGATCTCAGTTTGAGAAAACGCCAGGAAAGAATCTTGGCTTGAGCAATTTATACAAATAACGGCCATGTATAGCTCTGGACTGTTTCACTCTCAAGACTTGTATAGCATTTAAAGCCTACATTAGACAGTATTCTGCTTGTTCTTTGTTTCAGATGTTTAGTTCCTTTACTTTTGGTAAGCCAAAATAATTAATTTTCCTTTTTTTTCCATTTGTGTCTGTGAAAAAAATTGTAAAATAATATTAAAATCATTAATTCAGTTCATTGAATGCTTATTTATTTATTTGTTTATACTACCGTTCAACATTTTAGGGTCAGATAATTGTAAAATGAAATTAATACTTTTATTTAGGATGGGTGCATTAAATTGATCAAAAGTGAAAGTGAAACAAAATATTTCTATTATTTATTTTTTTTATTCATTAGAGAATCCTGGAAAAAAAATTAAACAGAAAAAAAAATGTGTTATGGTTTTGACAAAAAATATTAAGCACCACAAATGTTTTTAACATTAATAATAATAAGAAAGATAAAATGACTAATGAGTAATGGCTGCTAAAAAATTCAGCTTTGCCTTCACAGGAATAAACAACATATAATTAGGGATGCACCGATCCGATATTCATATTGGGTATCGGCTCCGATAGTGCCATTTTTCTCGGATCGGGTATCGGTCAGAGAGAGCCGATCCAAATCCGAGATTTTTTTTTTTTTTCGATTGTGCAAAATTATTCTGTGTTACTTCTGAAGCCATATGATAGCTTAACCCTTTAACGCGTAAGATCACACCAGTGTGATCAGTCTTGGCTGGTCCCTGAAGCGTACGATCACTCCGGTGTGATTAGAACTTTCAGTGCGTCACGTCATCAACCGCTGAATTTAAATCCACTTTCGCGCTTTGGCTGGCACGGAGCCAGATCGGACGCGCTGAGCGCTTGTCATAGTATCACAAATATTCAGTGTTTTCAATCATAAAATGCTTATTTTAGGTTTCAGACATTTAAATACCAGTGGTGGACGAAGTACACAAATCAAGTACTTGAGTAAAAGTACAGATACGTATAATAAAATATTACTCCAGTAAAAGTAAAAGTACTCCTTTTTCAATTTTACTCGAGTGAAAG
>NW_015547168.1:0-615 GCF_001515605.1 Sinocyclocheilus anshuiensis | reverse complement strand
TGTTGTTGCCTTATTAATAAATATGCTATACATTTAAAATAAATGTATTTTAATTTTATAGTATATACTTATATATAAATACATTCATGAATGTTTTTAATGAATGGATTTTATAATAATACAAATAGCAATGTGTAACATTTTACCATATTTAGTGCAACACTTTTATTTGTTCCCCACAAAATATTGTTTTTTCACTAAATGTTCTAAAATCTAAAATTATTGTGCACTGATTTTTCTAGAATAACTTTTGCTGCCGAATTATCCACTAATATGATACATGATACATTTATTTTTTCATATTTATTGTTTATTTTATTTTTCTTTATAATGAAGTAGTCTGTATCTAGTAGATTGTGAAAGAATAATTATCAGTTCCACACACAGAGATATATAAATTCTACATTTATTTAAATGAGGGAAAAAAACTTAACTGGTATCGGATCGGAATCGGCCAATACTGAACCCTAGGTATCGGAATCGGTATTGGAGGCAAAAAAGGCGGATCGGAGCATCCCTACATATAATATGCATTAAATATAAAACAGTTTGTTTTAAGTTGCAAAAAAGAATCCCTCTTTATTGTTTTCACTGTATTTTTGATCAAATAAATAC
>NW_015547167.1:0-846 GCF_001515605.1 Sinocyclocheilus anshuiensis | reverse complement strand
GTCTTCGTGAACGAACTTCCGAATCATGGTTTTTAATGTGCGATTCGTTCGACCAGACCGTCTGTTTGTGGGTGATAAACGCTAGTGTGAATCGATTTAATGCCCAAGAGTTCGTAAAGTTCGCGGAGAGTACGTGACATAAACGCCGTGCCTTGATCGGTGAGAATCTCTTTCGGGATTCCCACCCGGGAGATTAGATGAAACAGGGCCTCCGCCACACTTTTCGCGGAAATGCTGCTGCCTCTGGGTATCGCGAAACAGGGCCTCCGCCACACTTTTCGCGGAAATGCTGCGGAGGGCCACTGCCTCTGGGTATCACGTTGCATAGTCCACTAGGACTAATGCAAAGCGATGCCCCCGTGCAGATCGTTCTAATGGCCTGATGAGGTCCATGCCAATTCTTTCGAAGGGGACCTGCATAAGAGGGAGAGGGCACAATGGTGCTTTTGGGGTGGCCGGTGGGTTCACCAGCTGACACTCACGACAAGACGCGCACCACCTGTGCACGTTCTCGTGAATGCCCGGCCAGAAAAATCGGGTCATTAGACGATTCAGTGTTGCTGCTTGCCCCAAATGTCCGGCCATCGGATTACAGTGAGCCACCTGGAAAAGCATTTCCCGATGGCTTTTTGGTACTAACAATTGGGTTGTATCTTGTTTTGACTGAGTGTCTTGGGTCACTCGATACAACCGGTCTTTTAAAATAGCAAAATACGGATAGGAGAGCGGTCGAGCCGGTTGGAGAAGCTGTCCGTCGATGGCACGGACCTGTTCAAAAGCATTCTTGAGCGAATCATCCTAGGACTGTTCCAGGGGAAAATCATCGCACTTTGTGAGGGTTCCCCT
>NW_015547166.1:0-943 GCF_001515605.1 Sinocyclocheilus anshuiensis | reverse complement strand
GGTCCCATCTTTCGCAGCAGGAGAAGCAGAGACGCAGGGAGAGGGTACTGTGCTTGTATTGTGGAGCCGCCGGTCACATCGCCCTGCACTGTCCAGTAAAAGCCAGCGCCCGCCAGTAGGTAAGAGGTTACTGACGGGTGGGATTACTTTGAACAAATCCTCTTTTTCAGCCACTCATCTTCCGGTGAGACTGAGAATGCACTCATTAACTTATGATTGTGAGGCTTTAGTGGACTCGGGAGCGGAGGGTAATTTTTGGCATTAGTCTCGCTCACAGCCTCAAGATACCCATGGTGGTGCTCTCTCAGCCCGTTTCTGTGGTTGCGCTGAATGGTCAGCCCTTACCCTCCCTCTCAGCCCGTTTTTGTGGTTGCGCTGAATGGTCAGCCTTTACCCTCCATCACGCACGCCACTGTCTCGTTAAGACTCATCACCTCTGGACAACACTCAGAGAACATTGAATTTCTTCTTACCGACACTCCCGCTGCTCCTGTGGTTCTGGGGCATCCCTGGCTTGTGCTCCATAATCCTCATATAAACTGGGGAAAGGATGCTGTTTTGGCTTGGAGCGAATATTTTCATGCTCCCTGTTTGTTGTCCGCATGTTCTCCTGTGTCTTGTTCTGTGTTTCAGGATGATCACGGTGACCTGTCTAACGTGCCATGTGAGTACCTCGACCTGAAGGGAGTGTTCAGTAAGTCTCAGGCTGCTTCTCTACCTCCGCATCGTCCCTATGACTGTGCTATAGACTTATTACCAGGTACGTCTCCGCCTAAAGGCAAATTGTATTCGCTTTCCACCCCGGAGAGGGAGGCCATGGAGAAATATATTTCTGATTCTCTAACAACCAAGATCATCCGCCCCTCTTCTTCTCCAGCAGGTGCGGGTTTATTTTTCATGAAAAAGAAGGACGGCTCTCTTCGCCCCTGTATTGACTATCGAG
>NW_015547165.1:0-832 GCF_001515605.1 Sinocyclocheilus anshuiensis | reverse complement strand
GTTTGGATGATGGTGTGTTCAGTTTTACTGTAATTTATAAGTTTTAAGATTATGTAAACTGCTTAATTTGACCTCATGTGAATTTATTTTGCCCCAAAATCTAGACACATCTGATGTCTTGACGTCTTCAGAAACATGTTCATCAAATGCATCAGCACAGATTACTGACAATCCCCTGAGAAAGAAAGCAAGGACGACAGATGACTGTACTACTACTGACAAACAAGCAGCAAAAAATGTAAGTTATGCAAATGTTATTAAAAAATTGTTACCTCTTACCTTGTATACTGATTAGTCACTATCCATGCTTTAAGATAAAGCACAACTATGACCTCTTTACCAGGGTTCTGATCATATCACTGCACAGCACTTATAGGCTGCTGGTCTTGTTGCATAGCATTTGCTGTCAAGGACAATTTATTTCTGTCCTTAATATTTTATTATATCTATAGATGCACCAGTCGACCAGCCATAAACCGGACTTTTTTTTTTTTGTTGGCGGTGTTAGATGCCCCAGTCCACCAGCCATAAACCAGATTTTTTTTTTTTGTTGGCCGTGTTCTGAAAGTACAACCCTGTGCACAAACTACATTTTGTGTGACATTAAAATTACAGTATGTTATTTCAGCAAAGAAAAAAGTTAATTGCACAAAAAGAGCGTCTTTCCTGAGCTTGAAGTACAACACATAAGAAGCGTTCAATGTGGACCCACCAAGCAGTTGCCATGCTAACAAGCAATTTTTGCTCAAGGTAGTGATCAAAAAAATAAATTGTAAAGGCAGTTTCGCAGCAAAAATTACCCCATATATAATAGTTTGGATTGTAAAAATGT
>NW_015547164.1:0-1138 GCF_001515605.1 Sinocyclocheilus anshuiensis | reverse complement strand
TTCTGATTACTTTATTTCAAAAGTAATTAGTTACATTACTAGTTAAGTAACTTTTTGGCTACATCCATGAATTTTTCATGAAATCCCAGCATAAACTCTCCCGGTAAATATTTGTTATTAAAGCATCAGCATTCACAGAACACTGTTATTTTGAACTAAAGCGAGCATAGGCTGCTGCGTACGTGGTTTGGCATGGCAGAATGCCAGTAAATAGCGCTGCTTTTATAATCTCTAAAAAGATGACATCTCAGTTCATCGCAATCTCACAAAGCTTTGTTATAACACAATGAATATATGCATAATGAATCTTTCATAATGTCTACAATCCGTGTGTTATAATGAGAGGATTCGCGAGCACGCAAATTTCAGCACTGCACTCGCTGGCCATTGTGTTCCAGAAATCAACATTGCTCAATGCAACAAAAACACGTGTTACTATAGCCTAAACAGAAATTCTGCCTATGCTTGCGCCTTTTAATAGTTTTTTTTTAAATTTTATTTCATAATAGTTCTTGTTGCTTTTGTGCAATAGATGAATAACAATTTATTTGTTTTAGATATTTTATGTTTAGATATTTCTATTTTGCGGGAGTCCCGGGAATCATTTTATTCTCCCGCATCCCGCACACACACGAGTGTCTACCCGCCCGCAGCAGCACTCGCCCATCTTCTCCCGCGCCGCACTCTGTTGCGTCAGGTCTCGCGGGAGCAGGCCTCTAATCCACTGGCACTTGACTCGACAGTGCGTGTGCTACATCCTTTTTACAATCTCTAGATTATAAAACGCTGCATTCTGTCAGCAATGTAATGCGGCAGTAACGTATAGAGACCTCGGCTTGTGACTATAAATAGTATTTTGAAAATTATAATGCGTTAAATTACTCTGTTACTAAAAATTTAATGTCGGGTCTCTAATCCACTGGCACTTGACTCGACAGTGCATGTGCTACATCCTTTTTACAATCTCTAGATTATAAAACGCTGCATTCTGTCAGCAATGTAATGTGGCAGTAACGTATAGAGACCTCGGCTTGTGACTATAATTAGTATTTTGAAAATTATAATGCGTTAAATTACTCTGTTACTAAAAATTTAATCAAATTACAGTAACGCATTACTAAGTAATGCGTTACTGCCC
>NW_015547163.1:0-825 GCF_001515605.1 Sinocyclocheilus anshuiensis | reverse complement strand
AAATATTTCTGGAGAAACCTGAAAATGTGCATCTGCCCCATCCAAGCTGACAGAGCTTGAGAGGTGAAGAGATGGCAGATAACTGCCAAAAGCTGATGAGCAAAGCTTGTTGCATCAAACAAAAAAAGACTTGAGACTGTAAAGGTGCTTCAGCTAAATATTTAGTTAAGGGTACGAATACTTATGCAATTAACTTATTTCAGTTTTTTATTTTTAATAAATTTACGAAGTTGTGACGATTCTGTTTTTGCTTTGTCAGTATGGTGTATGGAGTGTAGATTGATGTGGAAAAAAAGTAATTTAAAGAAGTATATCATAACGCAGCATCATAACAAAATGTAAAAAAAATGAAGGGGTATGAATATTTTCGCAAGGCACTGCATATAGTCCAATCATCGCCAAGTCACCTTCTGTGGAGTACTGCCCCTTTCTGGGCGATTTCACTATGGCCGAGAATCGCCCCAAGTATTCTCATAGACTTCAATACAAATAATTTTTTTCTAACTGGAGACACTGCAATGCAATCTCTTTAGCTGTGTCCGAAACCGCTCCCTATCCCCTATATAGTGCACTATATCGGGTGTTGGCCATTTTGTGGTGCTGTCCGAATTCTGAGTGAACGAGTTCATTCCCTATATTCGTTCACCACTTTTTACCAGTGGTTGACAGCTGACTCCACTGTGATGTGACCCTCTCTCTCTCTCTCTCTCTCTCTCTCTCGCTCTCTCGCGCGCTCTCTCTATCTCTCGCTCGCTCTCTCTCTGTCGCGCTCGCTCGCAGCTCTCTCTCTCTCTCGCTCGCTCGCTCTCTCTCTCTCACACACAC
>NW_015547162.1:0-438 GCF_001515605.1 Sinocyclocheilus anshuiensis | reverse complement strand
TTTACAAAAGCAATCTACAAACTTGTAGTAAACCTTTACAAACTTTCTTTAATTGCAGGCTGAGCTGGATGCTGAATACAAAAGAGTGAGCCTCAACACTTAAGGTAACTTCTATTCAGTTGAAGAGCAAGTTGTGTGATGTGTCCTCACATAACAGGACACAGACTCTGCTTTCTCTTTTCTACATCCATTGTTGGTTATACACTTACTTGTGCGTGTTTGTGGTTTTCTAGGTTTGTGCTGAGTTTCACCATATCAGAGAAAGTGGCACACACCAGCAAGATTTCACAGATGCTGCATGACATTCTAAATGTTTGATCTTCAGGTGAGTGCAAATTCACAAACACTAACTATCTCCATCACTGTCTTCATTGTATATAAAATAAAGTTGGACTGCTTGTTTAACATGTTTATTTTTTTTGTTTACATGATGTCAAC
>NW_015547161.1:0-218 GCF_001515605.1 Sinocyclocheilus anshuiensis | reverse complement strand
GGCCACTGGCATTACCGGGTGCTACCCTTCGGCCTACACGGGGCAGCAGACACGTTCCAGCGGTTGATGGACATCTTGCTCCGGCCCGCCATAAAGTGGGCAGTCCTGGAGTTGAAATACTACCTCTGGGGCCAACGGTTCACACTCGTCACCGACCATGCACCCCTACAGTAGATGTCCAGGGCGAAGGACACGAACGCCCGGGTGACGCGGTGGTT
>NW_015547160.1:147-586 GCF_001515605.1 Sinocyclocheilus anshuiensis | reverse complement strand
TTGTCTTTAATTTTCTTTAAATAGTCTGATGACCAGTATTGTTTCAGTATTGCTTTTCTCGCATGAGTAGAAAACTCTTTGGATGGGTTTGTGACAAACACATTTTTTTTTTACTTCAGAAAACTTTTTTTTTTTTTGAATGTATAACTGAACTTTTCTCATTTGACAGACCTACGTTTCAAATTATTTACCTGGCCTTTAACACTTGGTGTAAAATTTCTTACCTAGAACACAAAACTTATACACTTTAAATATTGACTATTTTGTAGGTATCATGTAATTTTTAAATGACGTGCTAAAAGATTAAACACACTAGAATCTGTGATTTCAACATGAAATAAATGTACAAGCTAAGGATGTTTCAACTATTATCATCATTTCCTTTTGACCCTGATAAACTGGTAATGAATTTTCAATGCAAGTGACACAATATACGGTT
>NW_015547160.1:0-130 GCF_001515605.1 Sinocyclocheilus anshuiensis | reverse complement strand
ATGAATTTTCTATGCAAGTGACACAATATACAGTTCTCATACTATATGTATAAATAGCTGTGCTAAAACATTTGTAAGTATTTTTTTGCATGCCAACAGATTTTTGCCAGGGATATGGCACATCTAAGAA
>NW_015547159.1:716-838 GCF_001515605.1 Sinocyclocheilus anshuiensis | reverse complement strand
ACTTTCACTCATACACGCGCACACACATTCACTCACAAATATTAACTAAACACTCACTCAAATCTCCCCCTCCTCTCTCTCTCTCTCTCTCTCTCTCTCTCTCTCTCTCTCACTCACACACA
>NW_015547159.1:0-342 GCF_001515605.1 Sinocyclocheilus anshuiensis | reverse complement strand
TGATGCCTGTTTGAAGAATGCCATTTGGTGGCATAGAAACCGTTGTACTTGATTTGTTTAATACTTCTTCAATGTTTGAGGCATATTGAAACGGCTGTATCTAAATACAATTCATGCTTTTATGTTGGACTAATTTCAGTTACATTTACATTTTAGGCTATGTAGTTTTAATTTTTATTTATTTTTTATTTTTAGATTTTTATTGTATTTACAACTCAGCTGTATGTGGACACCTTTTGAGTAGAAATGCATATTGCATTTTTTTTTGCAAATAAAACTCCCATAGTCCATAACTATTGTAGTTTTAAGTTATTTTAATATATAAATTCAGTTAAATCATCA
>NW_015547158.1:0-1243 GCF_001515605.1 Sinocyclocheilus anshuiensis | reverse complement strand
GCTCTCATTTCCCTGCTTGACTCCAAAGGATCTGTACAATGTAGCATCTCCAGCCATCTTCTGGAGAAATTAAAGTGATAAAAACAGTGGTTGTCAGAAGACGGAATGATAAGTGTAAAGAAACATCATTGAGGAGTCATTCTCTGGCTACCGCCCAGCAGTCCATTAGAGAAACTAGGGTGGTGGGGTTCAGAATTACCTCATCTAACTCTACAATGCTTAAACAGGATTCTGCAGGGCTGTCTGCTTTCCCAGCATCATCAGCGGGAGCGATCGTGAAGAGAGAGGTAAAGTATTTATGCAACTCCATCCGCTCTGCTGCAAATCAGAGATGCAGTAAAACAGATTTATGTTTAGAGTTAAACACTGAAATTAAATCAGCTCAATGTTCAGTTTCTGCATACTTATTCATAATACAGAGTGACAGATCTCCAGATTTATTTCAGTCCATGCCCTGTGAAAATTATTTTTTTATTTTTTTAAGACATTCATTTATTTTCTGAATAAATACCCCATCCGTGCACAATTCATTCATGCATATTACTTAAAGAAAAAAATGTTTTCATAATATTTCAAAATACACTACTGTTTAAAGATTTGGTATCAGTTAGATTTGAACACTTTTACCAACAGTAAAGACATAATGTTCATTTTGTTTAAATAACATAATTAATGTTTAAATTTACTGCATTTAAATAACATTTTTTAAAAATCTTTCAAATTTTCTACTCGTCAATGAATAATGAACTTTTCAGTTACTGTTACAGTTACAGTTGCTGATCAAATAAATGCAGTCTTGGTGAGCATAAGACTTTTGAATGGTGGAGTATAATACATTTTCCACCTTTGAAAAAATGATTTTTTTTTTCTGATGATGTAAACAAGGCCGTGGACATGGGGAAAAAATAACAAATACAATAATTTAATGATCTTATTAAATTCTTGCCACATATTCTGTTCACCACAATTTTTTTTTACCTATTTCAACTTAAAAACTTTAGCTCAGTTGCTGCCTTAAATTTGAAAGTATAATCAGCTTGGTAGTACAAGTCATTTCAACGTAAATTACATTAAACTGACTAAAAAAAAATCAAGTTGAATTTCATATAACTTAAAAAAGTTGAAATCGCTTATTTTGATGAGTTAAAGTAATGTAAATACATAAGTTGCCATAACTTACTGATCATATCATTTTTTTAAAAAGTGTTTTGGGTGTGAGCATCATGGAGATGGGCTTTAGAAA
>NW_015547157.1:0-175 GCF_001515605.1 Sinocyclocheilus anshuiensis | reverse complement strand
CTACTAATGTAAATTTGTTAACCCACAGTAACAAATTTTAACAGATTAATCGCATATTTTCGTTTGCTACATGCTTTTAAAAACACAATAACATTTTTTTTTTTGAGGAAAATAAAAAAAAGATGCGTCACGTATAAGTTGCATTTTCAGAAATAATAACGGCAGGCCTAATAAT
>NW_015547156.1:685-885 GCF_001515605.1 Sinocyclocheilus anshuiensis | reverse complement strand
CGTTTGTGGTCGTTACATGCTTATTTTAATTTTATTTTTATACATAAACGTGATTGGTTTGAGAGTAATAGGTCTCGTGACTTTCGTCATATCAAATTGTGCATAGAAAACTTTAACCGCCAACTGTTCATCATGGCTGCTGGAAGTGCATTATTCAAGCATCAATTCAGTTGCATCTTCCTCTAACTTGATATACTAAG
>NW_015547156.1:0-145 GCF_001515605.1 Sinocyclocheilus anshuiensis | reverse complement strand
TTGTGGATGCTGCTGATTCACCGAGACCGCCGCGGCTCAGCAAAGAGACGTGTGTGTGTGTCTGTGTTTTCTTTTGAAAAAGTTTCCCCAGAAATACTTAGCTATTTAATGCATTTTTCTTTACAAATTGTATTATCAGCATAAC
>NW_015547155.1:0-534 GCF_001515605.1 Sinocyclocheilus anshuiensis | reverse complement strand
ATCTGCGCCTCACTGCACACGTCTGCGGCGCGTTACGGCTCCACATGCACTGGAGTTGATGGCGGCCGCTCTAGTCAATGCTTGTGCTTATACCAGCCAGCCGCGGCACGTTTCTGAAGTGGCTCTGTCAGTGCTTGTGTTTATCAGCCAGACGCGGCACGTTTCTGACGCGGCTCTCCGCGCTGCTTGGCTAAAAATAGTCTTTTGTGAGTTGTCACAGCATGGAGGACGGAACAAAACCTAGTCGGAGCCATAAGGGATAACGGTAACATAATACGCTGATCGTGGGCTGCTTTTAAATGAACATTTATTTATAAAACAAAATATCTTCTTTGGCTATATTAGCCTACTTAATAGCATTAACACAGGTTTTACTCCTTTCAAACTTTATCTGGAATGTCACCGTTTCTGTCACTGCAACTTCCCGATCAGACGAACGAACACACACACGAAATTGTCTGCCTCATGAAAAAAAATGCATCTAAAAAATTTTGTTAATATTTGCATCATTTATGATTTATTTTATCCACCCGC
>NW_015547154.1:1963-2160 GCF_001515605.1 Sinocyclocheilus anshuiensis | reverse complement strand
CCCTCGGTGCTTCAGGGCTCAGTGAGCTCCGACAAGCGAAAATCCTAGCTGCCGCCCTGCAACGGTACGGCACGGGAGAGCTCACGCCCTCAAGTGAAGGGGCTACAGCAGTCAGGTCGGTTGTTCCCTGCCGGTCATCCACTTCAGGGCACCGAACTGGCTCCTCTAATAAAACCAGAGGCCAGCCTCGAGAGGCT
>NW_015547154.1:1474-1794 GCF_001515605.1 Sinocyclocheilus anshuiensis | reverse complement strand
CCCCACACTAGTGGGCCCCGAGCAGGCTCTGGTAATGGAACAAGAAGTAGATACTCTCTTGAGGAAGGGGGCCATAGAACGTGTTCCTCCTCTCTCTCGAGAGCGTCCGGGTTTTACAGTCGTTACTTCATCGTTCCGAAGAAAGATGGGGGGTTGCGTCCGATTTTAGATATCAAACGGCTTCGGTACAAGATGCTCACTATCAAGCAGATAGTATCTCAAATCCAATCCGAGGACTGGTTTGTTACGATAGCTCTCAAAGACGCTTATTTCCATGTTTCCATCCTTCCTCAACACTGGAAGTTCCTGAGGTTTGCTTT
>NW_015547154.1:0-179 GCF_001515605.1 Sinocyclocheilus anshuiensis | reverse complement strand
AGTAGCCCCGTTCTGGCCGGCCCGAGTATGGTTCTCGGACCTGGTGTCCCTCCTCGACGGCTCTCTGCTGGAGATTCCAATCAGGAGGGACCTCCTCTCTCAGACGGGGGGCACCATTCTTCAGCCCTGCCGGGGTTATGGAAGTTGTGGACGTGGCCCCTGAGGGGGCACAGCTCCTA
>NW_015547153.1:0-619 GCF_001515605.1 Sinocyclocheilus anshuiensis | reverse complement strand
ACCATTTTCATTTTTTGGTGAACTAACCCTTTAAAGAGCAGCCCTAAACAAAATGTGTGTGAATTTTGCATTATTCACATTGATATCAGTGCCTCAATATTTATGCCACAGAAACAGCTCTGTTAACAGAAAATCTGAAATTAAATTAAAGTCTGTTTCTCTCTTACTTACATTTAACAATGGCCCCTTCCATTATTCATGGAATGTATTTGAATACAAGATCTAACGCAATAAAACACATTCTGTATCCAAATGTCCTTGATTACTCCAATATTTAGAGCTTGACACTCAGACTGAACACTCTGCGTGCCATTTTCTTGGGTTCTATCTCCATGAATATTTTCTGTAGAGCCTCAAAGGTGTGTTTGAGTTCACTTGGGTAGCTCAAATTTAGAATGTAGATGAGGCCAAACAACATGGCACATGCATGTGGGACTGATGGCAAGTCATTAAGGACCTGACTGGGATGAATGCTGGTCAAAGAGGAGAATGTCCTTTCCCCCAAACTGATGCAACAGTGGTTTTAAAGGAGGAGTCTGCCCTGGATAATGTAAAAGATGTCACATGCATTTGTTGTGCTGATGGGGCTTCTTCATGACTACATCAATTATCCTAAAGA
>NW_015547152.1:0-579 GCF_001515605.1 Sinocyclocheilus anshuiensis | reverse complement strand
GCTGGAGACCGCTGCGCCCTGGAACACCGGCAGGGTTGGCAGAACCATCTCCCGAGGGCACTGGGGGGAGACGGGCACCATGTAATGCGGTGTGAACCTCTCTGCCTCAGAAGGGCCTGCCCTCGCTTGTCCTACACTCAAACAGTCAGGACCGTTTGGTCGAGGACCTCTTAGCCTGAAGGACGGTCTGCAGATCTGGCTTAGGCTTCGAGGCCCCCAACCCAGAACATCCGCAGGTCCGGCTTAGGCTTCGAAGCCCCCAACCCAGAGCGCTGCTTCTGCCTCCGGTCCCGACGCGGGGGAGCACGGGCAGCAACGCTCTGCTTTTGCGTCTCCCTATGTGAGGAGCTGGTACACGGTGGGGACTGCTCCCGCCCAGCAGCCCCCGGAGCTGAGATGCGGCGAGGGAGGAACCGCTGAAACGCCGCCGCTTGTTTACGAGCCTCCTGGTCCCTGTCGACGACTGAATTGACAGCGTCGCCGAACAGGCCAGAAAGCGCAAGCGGGGCGTCGAGGAGGAAGACCCTGTCTTTATCTTTCATATCAGACAGGGTCAACCACAAATGCCTCTCTGCTGCC
>NW_015547151.1:0-1598 GCF_001515605.1 Sinocyclocheilus anshuiensis | reverse complement strand
TTAGAACAAACAGGTCGACCTCAATGGCTG
Source organism: Sinocyclocheilus anshuiensis (assembly GCF_001515605.1). Classification (NCBI taxonomy): domain Eukaryota; kingdom Metazoa; phylum Chordata; class Actinopteri; order Cypriniformes; family Cyprinidae; genus Sinocyclocheilus; species Sinocyclocheilus anshuiensis. Next base: position 1,568 of record NW_015547151.1, on the reverse strand, counting down.
TGATGGAACTGGTAGGAGAGACTTCTTCTTCAATGAATAATAAGAAATATACTGTGGGGGTGTTCCTGGATTAAAAAAAAGCATTTGACACTATTGATTATGGTTTATTAATGATGAAACTGGAGAGATATGGTATAAGAGGAAAAGCCTTTGCTTGGATAAAAAGTTACCTCGATGACAGATATCAATTTATACAAATAAATAATGTTAAATCAGATGTAATGAAAGTCACTTGTGGTGTTCCGCAAGGTTCGGTGTTAGGCCCCAAATTGTTTGTACTGTACATAAATGATATTTGTAAAGTGTCTAAAGTATTAAAAATGGTTTTGTTTGCTGATGATACAAATTTATATTGTTCGGGGAAAAACTTGGAACAGCTTCTGAATACAGTGGAAATCGAACTCATGGTTTTCAAAAAATGGTTTGATGATAATAGACTTTCACTGAATTTAAGTAAAACTAAGTTTATAATATTTAGTAATCGACAAAGTAACAATAAAATAAAATTAAGGATTAACAATGAGGAAATAGAAAGAGTGATGCATTTGGCAGACTCTTTTATCTAAAGCAACACGCATTGCAAATTTATATAATAAATTTTTGGGTGTTATAATTGATCATAAATTATGTTGGAAACCACATATTAACCATGTAAAAACAAAAATGTCCAAATCCATTGCAATATTAAATAGAATAAAACATATTTTGAAAGAAAAAACTTTATATATATTGTATTGTGCGCTCATAGTTCCATACATTACTTATTGTGTGGAGTCATACTTATAAAACCAATATAAATTCAATATATATCTTACAAAAAAAAAGCAATTAGGATTGTTAAAAGGGTTGATTATTACGAACGAACAAACAAATTGTTTATTAATTTACATGCTTTAAAATTTGTAGATTTAGTTGATTTATGTACATCACAGATAATGTTCAAAGTTTATAATAATTTACTTCCAAATTGTATTCTGAGGCTGTTCAAAATAAGAGAAAGTCAGTATAATCTAAGAGGATTGTATATGTTTAAAAAAGTAAGGGCAAGAACTAATGCAAAAAGTAGGTGTTTATCTGTTAAAGGGGTAAATCTATGGAATACTTGTGATAAGGAATTAAAATTATGTAATTCACTCTGCAAATTCAAGAAAATGTATAAAAATAAGGTGATAAATAATTATATGACTCAGTATCAATAATTGTGAATGTAATGTTACAATATTGAAGTAATAGCTGGAATGTGTATTTTTTGTTATGTTGTTTTGAATTATGTATGTACATTTGGGGTAATGTTTATGTAACATGTTTATCTTGTATTTTTTAGTGAAAAGTGTCGCTCATCAGTTAACTGTGTAAAAAGGGTAGGCATAATAAGCAAGGCTTCAGCCTACACCTTTTTCGGTAATTATGTTTATTTATTTATTTTGTGAAAAGTTGTCTGTGAGGACCGAAATAAAATGATTGATTGATTGATTGATTGATTGGTACGCTAGTTTGTACAAATGGCGTGAGCGCAGACCTCCCTGTGTTGTCGGTGCGCACCAACACATGGTGACCTCTCAGGTCTG
>NW_015547150.1:0-1621 GCF_001515605.1 Sinocyclocheilus anshuiensis | reverse complement strand
TGGTCTCTTACGTGCAAAGAGGATGAATTCTCCATTCTTTGACCTTGAGAAGGTGTTTGGGGCTTTTCTATTTCTTTGAAAAGCATCGTACTTTCACTTCTGTCATTGTATGTTATGAAATGTTTTCGATGGAAAACATTTTTGTTGTTGCTGTTGTCTGTTGTGACGTTTAATTCATTCAGTGATGCTGAACAGGAAGAGATTGAAAGTGTCAGTTATGAGAACTGCGCTGAAGTGAAAGTAAAAGTTCTAATATCAGTTTATAACAGCAGTTTAGATAAAACAAGCAAAGTAGTTCTTATAGGACATCTTATCATAGCCACTGAAAAGAGATGGCATCAAGTCAACCATTTTCTCTCAACATATTATTTTAGTTATATTTTACTTTAACTGCACTCCTCAGCAACTTCACATGCATTTCTAGCAGTATTTTTTTTTAGAAAGCACTGTATTAAGCTATAAAGTTTTTTCTTATTTATTTTTGTACTAATGCACATTTAAAATAATGCATTGTTTATTCATTTGCTTGTAATTTATTAATTTATTTTAATAGAATTGGTTTTGGAAAATTACTTTTTTACAGTTGCAGTTAAAATAATGCATGAGTGAAGGCATAGCTGAATTCAATGCTAGCTGTTTTGACTTTATTTTGATTTAATGTGGCTTAATGTTTATTATGTATGTGCACAATAAAAAGCATTGGGACATGTTTGTACACAATACAAATCTTTTTTAGGGTTTCTGAAGAACAACAGAACAAGTGAAGTACTTTACATAATCAACATGTGAAATCTCCTTCTTCCTCATTTCTTACAATCAAACTTCTGAATGTGGTTCTTTCTTTTAGAGGAAACTGCTTTCAAAACATTTTTATATTTACCACGTCTTTCTCATTCAGCGAACCATCAAAAACCAGCAAGATAATCCGGCTCATCTAGTTCTAAACAATGTGGATTGACCAGATTCTGATATAGTTTGATTTCTTGCTAAGATGACTAAACACAGTAACCGGAACTTTTTAAACTTGATTTTTTTAATAATTGGGTAGTAGATGTTTAATGAATGCAGTAGCACTTTATTTTACAGTACGTGTACTTCCCTGGTAAATACATGGCAAATATCTTGTACCTGCAGGCAAATGAGTGGTTACACAAGGTACTTACCTGAAGTGTATGTACATGGTAACAAATAAGAAACATGGCTGTACTTAACAGTCGTACATGCATGGTAATTAGTTTGTACATACAGACAAGTGTGGGCAATAATGGTCACTTACAGGTAGTACCCGTACATGGTAACTAATTATATACTTTACTGTACTTACTAATGTATATGTACTTGGTAAATATGTAGTACTTACGGACAAGTGGGTACAAACAGGCGCGTCCTTACAGTATCCGTATATGGTAACTAATAAGACACATTACTGTACATACTAATGATATGTACATGGTAAATGTGTAGCACCTACGGAAAAATGTGGTATTATGTGGTACCAAACAAGAGACACACTGTACTTGGTATACACGTGGTAAATATGTAGTACTTAACAAGTGTGAATAATAATGGTCACTGCACAGGTAGTGTCAGTATATGGTAACTAATAAGACACATTACTATA
>NW_015547149.1:0-849 GCF_001515605.1 Sinocyclocheilus anshuiensis | reverse complement strand
ACTTACATAGTTCTTTGCGGGTTGTAATCTAAAGCGTTACCAAATTTTTTTGTTGAAAGGAGTCAATCCTAATTTCGAGATCTGAGTGGTGAAAGGAGTCAATCCTAGTTTCGGGACCTGTATTTAAAGATGAGTTAAGGGAGTTCCCTGATGAGGGGACTAGAGGGGAAAGGAAATTATAGTGAGAGAGGGAAACGAAAAACACAAAGAGAGACACAAAGGAAACAAAACAAAGAGACACAAGTACACCGAATGAGGTGAGACAGCAAACGAGTGTCACATGTGTGGAGTACCTCCTCTCTACTAGAGGTTGGTCCTAGCAGTGCGGCGGAGGAGAGTGTGTAGGTGTTATGTTTAAGAAAGATAGCTATATGTCTTCCTAGAACAACAGAAATTATGTTAGTGTGGTGTAGAGTATGGGATTGTTGGTCTGTGTCAATTGGTTTGATCTTCCCCCTTTTCCTGTCAGTTGGAGCCCTGGTGCCTCTCTTCCCCCTTTTCCTGTCGGTTGGAGCCCTGGTGTCTCTTTATCTGGTTTCGATGGACCCATCGAAGGACTGGCTCGCTGCGCCCTTGTCTGATTTTGATTCGATAGGCAACAGGTGAGAGCTTGTCCACAATCTCATGGGGTCCTCTCCAGTGAGGTAGGAATTTTTTTGACAGGCATTGGGGAGCGTTCTGCCTTGGTTGGGCGAAGCTGTAGTACCACACTTTGTTTCCGATGTTGAGCTCCTGGTGAGAGGCCTTTTGGTCGTAGTAGGCTTTCTGACCTTCCGCGCTTCTTTGGAGTTGCTGTTGCGCGATGGCGAAAGTTGTTCTCAGGTGTTGATGCAACTCTTCCAGGTACTG
>NW_015547148.1:0-660 GCF_001515605.1 Sinocyclocheilus anshuiensis | reverse complement strand
AGCTGTCGGCGATTCTTCCTATTGTGAAGTCATGCAGTGTGTAACTTCCTGTCGTCGTTCCATCATGCAATGTGAACACAGCAGCAACTGAATGCCACCCCAGATAACTTATTAATTTGTGGCCACTGTCCATGTTTCATTAATTTTGTTCCTTAACCCATGATTTAACTAAAATGAGGGAACAAATTAATAAATCGAACAAATTCTTAATTCATGGCCATGAAATCTTTCATTTCTCTTAGATGCAAAAACAGCGATAAAAAGTGAATGACAATAATATAAACCTGCGAAATTAGAGGGTTAGACGGTGAGGATTTAGGAAAAGAAACAATGCCTAAATATTATTGAATTTGTGGAAATTCGTGACCAACCGGCAAACCAGAACAAAGTCTCGTGAATGTTGGCTATATGGGCTCGAACGGCATCCAAAAGCATGGTCGCGATGTAACATTTTCCAGCTAACCAATTATTCCTCTAACAAACAAAGCTTTTATACCACACTTGTCATAATCAGAGCTTATAACTGGTAAATAAATTATTGCTGGATTCAAAACAGCAATTAAAAGGCGCTGTGATTGACACGGAGAATACGTTTTCACGGAACATTCAGTGGTGTCACTAATGCCGAGTTCACACTGCACGATTTTAGCCCGATTTTTC
>NW_015547147.1:588-856 GCF_001515605.1 Sinocyclocheilus anshuiensis | reverse complement strand
GCCCTTCTAGAGTCTCGTCACGTCTCGGCTGATCTTCCAGAGTCTCGTATGTCATATCTACCAAGTCAAAGCCTGATCACGTCATGTCTGCCAAACCAGAGCCTGCTAACGTCATGTCTGCTACCCCAGGGCATGCTCACGTCACGTCTGCCAAGCCAGAGCCTGTTCACATCATGCCGGTCACTCAGGAAATTCTTCACAATATGGCCGCCATTGAAGAGCTTCGTTGCAAGATGGCCGCCACACAGGAGTCTCTTCACAAAATGGC
>NW_015547147.1:0-334 GCF_001515605.1 Sinocyclocheilus anshuiensis | reverse complement strand
ATCCTGCTTATGAGTCTGTCTCAGAAGCCTCTCCTTTCCATGAGTCTGCTCCAAAGGCATCTCTTGTCCATGGATCCAATACAGTGCCTCCAGAGGTGGCGGCATCCGCTGCAGAACCTCCTGAGGTGGTGGCGTCCGCTTCCGAACTCACTGCCTGTCTTGTCACGGCCACGGAGGCCGTTCACGAACTCACTGTCTGTCCTGTCACGGCCACGGAGGCCGTTCACGAACTCACTTTCTGCCCTGTCACGGCCAAGGAGGCCGTTCACGAACTCACTGTCTATCCTGCCACGGCCACGGAGGCCGTTCACGAACTCACTGTCTGTCCTGTCAC
>NW_015547146.1:0-1257 GCF_001515605.1 Sinocyclocheilus anshuiensis | reverse complement strand
ACAGGTAATGGAGGTGGGGTGGCCACTTTTATAAAAAATGAATTAATCAGTGAGATTGAAAATGAGATTGAAGAACATGAAGTGGTGGTTATAGATGTATATGCAGAGAAACAAAATATCAGAATAATAAATTATTATAATCCTTGTCGTAGATTAAGTAAAGATTTAGAAAAGGTTATTGGGTTAGGAAATCATAAAATAATTTGGTGTGGAGATTTTAATGCACATAGCACTTTATGGGGAAGCAGTAATGATGATCATAATGGGGATGTTGTAGAAGAAATAATAGACCGTAATGGGTTAGTATGTTTAAATGATGGTAGAAACACAAGAATAGATTTGGTACGTGGTATTGGGTCAGCTTTAACATTGGATTCTGAAGATATAGCAAGTAAATGTATGGGATATTTGGGAAGATAATAATATGGGTAGTGATCACTATATAATTTCGTGGTATTGGGTCAGCTATAGATTTAACATTGGTTTCTGAAGATATAGCAAGTAAATGTGTATGGGATGTTTGGGAAGATAATAATATGGGTAGTGATCACTATATCATTTTATGTAAGGTTGGGCTGAGTGTAATGGAACATAATGTGATTTTAGCTCCAAGATGGAGATTTAATAAAGCAAACTGGGAAGCATATACATATTTAAGTGAGGTAGAACTAACAGCAGAAGTAAATATGATGGAAGACATAGATGAATGTAATGGGAAAATATGTAAAGTATTGTATGATGTAACTAATAATATTATAGGAAAAAAGGGACAATGTAAAAAGAGGAAAGCAGTTCCTTGGTGGACAGAACAATGTAGTAATGCAGGACATAATAGGAATAAAGCATTCAGAAAAATCAAAAAGACTAATTTATTTGAAGATTTTATTAAATATAAGAAAGCGCAAGCTGAAGTAAGAAGAATAGTCCGAGCAGCTAAAAAGAAGTACTGGAGAGATTGGTGTAATTCAATAGGAGAAGATATTGACATAAGTGAAGTATGGGGATCAATTAGGAAAATGGGAGGAATTTATAGAAATCAAACTCTTCCAGTTTTAAAAACTGATGGAGGAAGAATAGCTGTGACAGATAATGAAAAAGCTGAAATGCTGGCTAAAGTATTTGTTAAAGTCCATAGTGATGATAATGTATCAGAGGATATTAAAAAGTGTAGAAGCCAGAACAAGAAACAGCACCCAGATGTGATGATGAAACGAAGTCCTTCTGGAGACACTTTAGACGCAGAATTTACTATGTATG
>NW_015547145.1:687-1746 GCF_001515605.1 Sinocyclocheilus anshuiensis | reverse complement strand
CCCAAGCCTGTGACGCTGAAATTGTTAAAGTACAGACCTTGGCCATGTTGAAATCATAAAGAAAATGAAGAGCTGCAGCACATCTGTTATGATCCTTACATCCATTAAATCCTATAAGTTCATAATATGGCATTTTATTCCACAGGATGATCCACCTGTGATTATGTATCATGCACAGTTCAGTTTCTAAACCTTTCTGTATAAGCTTCAATCATACTGGCAGGTTTTCAGACAGGCTGGTGTCACACCGTCTGGGCCTGGTGCTTTTTTTCTTTTGTTCTTCCTGAAGACCTGGCGCACATCATCTTCACTGATCTGAAGTGCAGGAGGGGGGGGAGAGGGGGGTTGCAGGAGGTGTTAACGGTTGTGTAGAGAGATGGTCAGAACGGGTGTGGGGGGTTTCGAATCTACAATAAAACTAATTCAGGTCTTCAGCAAGTTGTTGATTCACCTCAGTGCTGGGTGATGGTGTCTTGTAGTTTGTGATGGCTTTCAGACCTTTCCACACTGAAGCTGAGTCATTGGAAGTGAACTGATCTTCCAAATTTTTAGCATAGCTCCTTTTAGCTGCTCTAATCTCCTTATTCAGGGTGTTACTGGCCTGATTGTACAAGACTCTGTCCCCATTTCTGTAGTTAGTTGTTGCGACTTGGTCACCTTTCCAAGGTATCTTGAAGGACCTATCTGAGAAGTAAGACTCAAGATGTTGCGACTTGGACACCTCACCTCTCCAAGATACCTTGAAGGACCTATCTGAGAGGTAAGACTCAAACCACTGGCGTGCGGTTCCTGAGATGCCCTTTGCCAATAGGGTTGACAGGAGGATCTGGTGGTTAACTGTGTCAAAAGCAGTGGACAGATCCAGCAAAATAAGTATTGAAGATTTGGAATCTGCTCTTGCCAGTCTTTATGGCTTCAACAACTGAGAGCAAGGCAGTCTCGTTTGAATGTCCACTTCTGAAACCAGACTGGTTGCTGTCGATGAGGTTGTTCTGTGTGAGAAAGGCAGAGACTTGGTTGAACACAGCTCGTTCAAGTGTTTTTGCAATGAAAGGAAGA
>NW_015547145.1:0-668 GCF_001515605.1 Sinocyclocheilus anshuiensis | reverse complement strand
GTTTCTCAAGTAGAGGGGTTATATGAGCCTGTCTAAATGCTGAGGGAAAAACACCAGTGTGAAGGGATATGCTAATTATGTGAGTGAGTGCAGGTACAACTGCAGGAAAAATGGCTGAATGAGATGAGATGGAATAGGATCAAGCGGACAAGTAGTAGGATGATTAGAAAGGATGCATTTTTAGACTTCTGCCTTAGAGAGTGAAGAGAAGGATATGAACGAGTGTATGTTTTGCATAGGAAAGCTCCACAGACTGCATGAAATTTGTGCTTTTAAATTCCATTTACATACATACATGCTACATGTCTTCTGGAGCCTATTGAAAGCTTGTTTGAAACAATATAAGGACATAATTTAAATCAGAATCTTCTAAAATCTTATTCACATACAACTATGCCACCTTGAGTTAGTGTGGCGTGATGCACCTTGACTCATGTTTTTACCTATATGAATGCAATGTTAATTTTGTTATGATAGTATGTCCTTTTAGCAGTGGAGACATTAGCGTAGAAGGAATAGAGGAGTGACTGATACACATTAAGGTCAGTAGGATTTTTAGATTTGCGCCACAGTCTTTCAGCAGCCCTGAGCTTAGAACAATGTTCGCAGAGATCATCAGACAGCCAAGGGGCAGAAGGGGTGGTACGGTCTGGTCTGGAAGACAAGGG
>NW_015547144.1:0-531 GCF_001515605.1 Sinocyclocheilus anshuiensis | reverse complement strand
TTCGGTTCAGTCGCAATGACTCACTTAACAGTGACTTACTGCCACATACTGGTGCTTTTAATTTCACATTTAAAGTATCTTTTCATTTTTTAAACTATTTCAAATATCAGTATTCAATGTTTTATGTTTAATATATCAAAACATTATTTATGCATTTGTAATCGCAGGTTAAATGCATTCATGTCTTGTAATAAACAGTGAGTAAATACATCTAAATGCCACTTCTGATGCAGCTTCTGTGTTTTCTCTGCATTGCAAAGATGAATTGATACTGATTTAATTTGCTTGGTAACAGCCCAAATGTCTTATTATTCTAATTCATTGATTAAATGTAAGAATTTGACTCAAAAGATAATGCACACTTATAGAAAAATGGCCTTATAAAGGTAAAATGCCCATAAAAGGTAAAAATCGATTTAAACTTATCTGACCACCACACAGAATATGGAGAATATAAAAAACTTTAGGAGTCAGCTGTCCACAAACGTCTTTAAGATACCAGCATGATAACACACTCAATCAGTTGAATGA
>NW_015547143.1:0-804 GCF_001515605.1 Sinocyclocheilus anshuiensis | reverse complement strand
CTTTTTAGCAGCATCATATGACCCCTTTAAAATATTATGACGTCAATCTTATTTATTTAGTTATTTTTCAATGTGGCACAAAAATGCTGCTGTATAGGCTACTGAATGCAATTTTTAAACATGGCACAAAAATGCTGCCGTATAGGCTACTGAATGCAAACACAATTTTGGCACATCAGCCCAAAAAACAAACAAACAAACAAAAAAATTATAATAAAATAAAAAAACAAACAAAAAAAGTCAAAAATAGTGAGGGGATATTTGAATTATTTGTTAATAAACTAATGTTTTCTGAGTCAATGTTGACTATCCATCCTCATTGGACGTAGCTTTAGAGAGAAATGCATCTTTACGGATTACATAATGAAAGAGTTTTTGTATTCGATTTGAATTATTTCGTTTTAAAATAGTAATTTAAAGCATTCTATAGATATATTTATCATGTCGGTGAAGCGCTCATGCTCAACACCAAGACGACAGAAAGCGCATCCTGTTTGTTTTCCTTACTTTAAAAAAGCACAAGGTTTTTTTGATATTGTGAGTGCACACAAATACAAGTAGACCCTTTGCAGTTCCGAATGATGTATACTCTTACCTTTATGAGCAAAAATGACGGCGTATTTTTAAGTTTCCGCTGTTTTAAAAAAAAAATGCAAGTGATCCCGCTGGCGCCTCCATGTCCTGCAAAGCGCGCTTTAGCTTCCACTCTCTGCACAAACGCTTGGATATGCGCCTAACAGCACTCATTTATCTTGGTTTAATGTTTAAATTAATACTGTGAAATGCATGAAGTGTTTTATGTCT
>NW_015547142.1:0-873 GCF_001515605.1 Sinocyclocheilus anshuiensis | reverse complement strand
TCTCCACATGGAGGGATGTTGAAAGACGTTCACAACTAGTTACAAAATGGCATAGGCATTCGCCTATTTTCCACTATAATAATATTTTGTCAGGCAGTACTTCATTTCATTGTCCGCAATGGACTCATAATAAAGTAAACACACTGGGAAATATCTATGCTGATAGTGGTTTAAAATCCTTCCAGAATCTTAAAACTCAATATAATCTGCCAGACACCTACTTTTTTATGTATTTGCTCATTAGATCGGCCCTACGGGCATATGGGGTGCCTTGGAACTCTCAACTGCCTATTCACCCTTTGCACAAACTAATCCTTCCCTCTGAGGAATCTCCCTCCTCTGCTTCAGTTATCTATCTCTTTCTTCTTGAGCATTCATACAAACCTTTATCTATTACAACTGTTTGGGCTAAGGATCTTAATGAGGACGTGCATGTTTTATTTTCGGATCAGGTATGGGGTATGTTTAAATTGTCTTCTAAAAACCCTAATCACCAAATGATTCATTGGAAATTGCTGCATAGGGTTTACTTGACTCCAATGAAATGTTTTTATATGAATCTGTCGTCTTCTCCTAAGTGTAATCTTTAGGCACGTTTTTGCATTTTTTTGGGAGTGCCCCTCTCTCTCACCTTTTTGGACTCAGCTCTCACAGGACCTATCATATTTCTTGGGTACTGAGATATGCTTGAATCTGCGCCATTTTTTCATGAATGACTTTTGGGACCTCACCTTGTCCGTCCAACAAAGATGTTTACTGTTAGCTGCTCTCACAGCAGCAAAAAAATTGTTAGTCAACCGTTGGAATCCTCCTCACACAATGGACAGTCGAACCTGGACTGTGTATTTGTTGGACATTATCTCGATGGAACTC
>NW_015547141.1:527-821 GCF_001515605.1 Sinocyclocheilus anshuiensis | reverse complement strand
CACAATGGTCTCCTTTAAAGCTTTAAAAGAGATCTCAACAACATCGCACACTGTGCTCAGGTATTTCTCATTAGCTACAGACACTGGATCTCTCACATTTGTCTATTTTAAAGCTTTAGAATAGATCTCAACAACATCACACACTGTGCTCAGATATTTCTCCTTAGCTAGAGACTCTGGTGGTCTCAAATTTGTCTCCTTTAAAGCTTTAGAAGAGATCTTAACAACATAAAACACTGTGCTCAGATTTTTATCCTTAGCTAGAGACTCTGGATCTCTCACATTTGTCTCCTT
>NW_015547141.1:0-438 GCF_001515605.1 Sinocyclocheilus anshuiensis | reverse complement strand
GATTTTTCTCCTTAGCTAGAGACTCTGGATCTCTCACATTTGTCTCCTTTAAAGCTTTAGAAGAGATCACAACAAAATTACACACTGTGCTTAGATTTTTTTCTTGGCTAGAGACTCTCCTCAAAAGTTTAGATTAGAGATCTCAACAATAACACACTGTGCTTAGATTTGTCTATTTAGCTAAGTAATCTGGGGGTCTCATATTTGTCTTCTGTAATGCTTTAGAAGAGATCTCAACAACTTTACAAAGTGTGCATCAAGTCAGGCACTTGAAAAGCACTAACTAAAGGGGGGAAATCATAAAGTCAGAGTTAAAGGCTATATTGAGAGAGAAATTATGCAGAAATAAGGATAGTTACTTTTTATAGGACAATGTTTATGTACTTGAAATAGTAATGCCTTAATCAAAACTGATCTACAGAAAATGTAACCCTGGAG
>NW_015547140.1:0-580 GCF_001515605.1 Sinocyclocheilus anshuiensis | reverse complement strand
TTTAGTGACACATGCCACTGAAAACCGGAACTGTGCGTCAGATGTCATTTCACTTAATGTTAAAACTGCTCCTCCGTCTTTGCCTCGATGTCATTTTCATTTCGTCTTTCCTTTTATGCCTGATAAAGTAGCTTGCATTTACAAGTCTGTGGGAAACACCCTGATAAAGTAGCTTGCATTTACAAGTCTGTGGGGAAACACCGTCAACAAACATAAACAAACAAAAAGCATGCTTCAGAACTGTTTTGAGAAGGTGCTTAAGTTTTGATCCATGTATTACTATGAATTAGGCTGCTACTACTACTACTATTATCATCTTGTGCCCTGCAATAATCATTTACTCAAACTCTCTTTTATGAGATAAAGGGGTAAAAAAAAAGAAAATCGGCCAAACATATCGGCCAAAAAATCAGCATCATATATTGGCCATCGGCTGCCCTGATTTCTAAATATCTGCATCGGCCAGAGAAAAACCCTTGTCAGTCGACCTCTATTGCTGACTCTTAAATTAATTGTTTTGCCACTTTTGCACTTGTTATTAAAAGGGTCATATGATGCGATTTAAATTTTTCCTTTCTCT
>NW_015547139.1:324-1876 GCF_001515605.1 Sinocyclocheilus anshuiensis | reverse complement strand
AGCCCCAGTCACTCAAACTTCAGACCCACCATAGTTGACCCCCTTGTTTTTCATCACCTAATCATCTATAACGACCCATCCCCACTCCAGCCATCCCAGCAGCACCCCCTCCCACAGGAGCTTTACCTAAATTCCCACACTGCCGCAGCAGTGCCCGTTCCCACAGGAGCTTTTCCATATTTCCCCACTGCCGCAGCAGTGCCCACTCCCACAGGAGCTTTTTCATATTTCCCCACTGCCACAGCAGTTCCCGCTCCCGCAGGAGCTCTTCCATGTTTCCCCACTGCCGCAGCAGTTCCCGCAGGAGCTTTTTCATATTTCCCCACTGCCACAGCAGTTCCCGCTCCCGCAGGAGCTCTTCCATGTTTTCCCACTGCCGCAGCAGTTACCGCTCCCGCAGGAGCTTTTGCGTATTTCCCCACTGCCGCAGCAGTGCCCGCTCCCGCAGGAGCTTTTCCATATTTTCCCACTGCCGCAGCAGTTCCCGCTCCCGCAGGAGCTTTTCCATATTTCCCCAGCCCGCCCCCGCAGGAGCTTTTTCATATTTCCCCACCGCCACAGCAGCTCCCGCAGGAGCTCTTCCATTTTTCCCCACTGCCGCAGCAGTTCCCGCTCCCGCAGGAGCTCTTCCATGTTTCCCTTCCGCCGCAGCAGCTTTTTCATATTTCCCCATTGCCGCAGCAGTTCCCGCTCCCGCAGGAGATTTTCCATATTTCCCCACTGCCGCAGCAGTTCCCGCTCCCGCTGGAGCCATTATTGGTATTTTACACTGCCGCAGCAGCGCTTGCTTCCGCAGAAGCCATTTTCTCTTTTCAGATGCCGTAGCAGTTCCCACTCCCACAGGAGATTTTCTTTTCAGATGCCGCAGCATCCGTAGAAGCCTCTAGTTCTCTCTTCTAAAGCCTCAGAAGCGCCGCTACTACAAGCGAGGTCCAGCACCCCACCAATCTTAAGCTTTGCAAATTTTGGGGGGTTATCAACGCTCCTCTCTGGCTGCTGTCCCATACTAATTGCATCTTTTGGGGAAGTGCTCTGGGTCCGGGCTAAAAGCCGAGCTCGGACCCCTCTCCCCGGCCAGCATGCCAAATACGCATAACCTTTACTCTGTTCATTATATGTAAGTGTGAACTCGTGAAGTGATGTTTTATTAACAAATTTCAGGAGGAACACGCGCAGATAATTAACACGGCCAATCCATCATCAGTAATTACACCATCTATCCAATCAGCATTCAGCACAAGAGAGAACCGCTATAAATAATCAAAGCAGCCTTACCTCCATTATCTCTAGTCTTTCAGCATCCCTCCACCACCCCGACTCCTCACCTTCAGCCCGTTCCTACCCCAGCACGGGGAGGAACACTCAGGGGGAGTGCTCTGGGTCCGGGCTAAAAGCCGAGCTCGGAGCCCTCTGCCCAGACAGCACGCCAAATACGCATAACCTTTACTCTGTTCATTATATGTAAGTGTAAACTAGTGAACTGCTTTGGGTGCGAGTGATCTAATGTTTAGGAGCCCAAACTTTAAAAATTGTTTTTGTTCATTTATTTTAC
>NW_015547139.1:0-227 GCF_001515605.1 Sinocyclocheilus anshuiensis | reverse complement strand
AATTTATATTTTGACCTCACTATTCGGGGAACAGACACAGTCTTTATAGATTGGACAGCGCAAGTACTTCTATTTAAGTGGATAGAACAAAAGCCATCATAGCAGTTATTTGAGAATTGACTTACTAGTCATATGGAGTGTAGCGTCCTGGAGATGTTGTCTGACAGGAGTTCCACTCCGATTCTGCTGGGGTGCAGACCATCAGCGCGAAAAAGCCTAGGACGCTC
>NW_015547138.1:0-1278 GCF_001515605.1 Sinocyclocheilus anshuiensis | reverse complement strand
AGTAACTTTGCAACTCCATGTCAACTATCAGTCATTAGAGTATTAATAGACTGTCTGCTTAACATCTGCTCACACTTAATTTTGATGCTCCTCAACACACATTCTACTCATAAATGTCACGAATCCGGTCTATGAACTTCCATTCACTCACCACCAGAGGTCACCCGCTCACTACATGGACTCTCACACTACACAGACTGTTACACTATAACCTGGACTACATTTCCCATCATCCATTGCACTGATTGCACACAGCTGTAACCAATCACATGCTCACCTGAAAGCTATTACACACACTATATAACACCCACTCAGGTCCTGCTCAAGTCGCTGAGCATTTTATAGCGTTTATCACTCTCCTAGCAATAGCTACTCTACGGAGCCAGTTCCACGTGGACCTGGCCCTCCGTCCCTCCCCCTGTTTCGCCTGCACCACCGTGGTGGTCTGCTCTCTGGCTCTGGTGGTCTTTTGCTCCGCCTGTTCTGTCTGGTAGTGATGGGAAAATTAAGCTTTGCGAAGCGCCGAGGCTTTCCCCTCAACTGTATCGTAAAAAGGTTCATTACTCGAAGCTTTTCAAGACGGTGCACACTAACGACATCTTGTGGTCAAAAGGTGGAAAAAGCTGCCTTTGCGTCCCAGACGACCCAGTCATTTTTGGACTGTTTCAGATAATAAATTAGTTTGTGCTGTGAAAACCTGTATAAAGCAAAGAAAATATGAAGTCTATATAAATAAGTCTTCATATCAGTCATTGTATTACACAATATGAATAAATGAGTCTTTGAATAAATTTGTGGAAAAAATAGGCAAGGCTGTATGATCAAAATAACGGAAGATTATCATAGAAGATTGGTTAGTTAAAGTGTCTGTGAACCAGGAATTAATACAAAATGATCATGCAGAAAACTACACATGCAAATAGTTATTCGTATTATGATTTATTCTTTTCAAAGACGTGAGGGACACTTGAAACTGCGCAAGTGGTTCGCGTTATTTGAATCAGAATACGAAGCAGTCACGTGGTTGTGTGCGAAAACGAAGCTTCGGACGTCACAGATCACGTGGTTTGGGCAAAACGAATCAAGCTCCGGTACAGTGCTTCACTGTGAGATGTTTCGTTTTTTTTATACAAGCTTCAAAGCCTCGGTGTCGAACGTCACATCACTACTGTCTGCTCCGGTGTGGTGGTCTGCTGTCTGGCTCTGGTGGTATTCTGCTCCACCGTTGTGGTAGCTGCTCCGTCTGCTCTGTTGTGGTGGTCCTCAGTTCCACCCATA
>NW_015547137.1:0-528 GCF_001515605.1 Sinocyclocheilus anshuiensis | reverse complement strand
ATCTTCTCCGGTGAGGCGGCGGATTGTGGTGGCTTCTTATTACAACGTTCCATATACTTCGAGATGCAGTCACAAGCCTTTCGCAATGACCGCGCCAAGGTGGCCTTCATGATCTCTCATCTCGCCGGCCGCGCTCTTCACTGGGCCCAGTCCATGTGGGACAGTAACAGTCAGGCCCTTCGCACTCTATCTATGTTCACCGCCCACTTCAAGGAGGTGTTTAGTCACACCGCGGCTGAGATATCCGTGCATGACCAGCTCTTCCGTATCCGTCAAGGCAAGGCCTCCGTGAGCGAGTATGCCATTAAATTCCGCACTCTGGCGGTGGCGAGTGGATGGAACGAAGTGGCCTTACTGACTGCGTTCCAGCAAGGGCTAAATGCTGACATTCGCCTTCAAATGGTGATATTTGACGACACCGTGGGATTAGAGTTTCATTCAAAAGGCTATCAAGATCTCCCAACATCTCCTGACCTGTACCCCGATCCAGCCACCCGCCTCACCGGCTCCAGCACCAGAACCCATGCA
>NW_015547136.1:0-455 GCF_001515605.1 Sinocyclocheilus anshuiensis | reverse complement strand
AGAAACAGTAATAACTGAACAATATAAAGTAATAATACAATAGCAGATTTGGGCGTATTTATAAGTCCAGCAGGTGTATATTTCCTCAGGTTTATACATATATTCACTTTAAATCAACTATCAAATAAAGCAGAATTAAATATTTCCACATAATATTAAAACAGCTGCATTCAAAGTCTTATTCAGCGTGTTTTATGCTGAAATGAATGCGTGATTGAGGTTACGTGCACATTGACAACTTCAAAGAATTAGCGACCATTTAGTTTTGCAATATAACGTAAAAGTAATTAAATCTAACAACAGATACACGAAAGAGTATTTAACTACTTACTTTTAAGATGTACGCACACAGTATGAACAAAAATCAGCGAAAAATTGGACCAGATCAGCACGATGATCAGTACAAACTGACAACTTCGATACATGTCTGAACATGAACAGTCTTTGATTGACAT
>NW_015547135.1:399-680 GCF_001515605.1 Sinocyclocheilus anshuiensis | reverse complement strand
ATTAAAATTATTAATTATATTTCAATTAAAATATTTAAAATAAATAAAAATAAAATATTCACTGTATATTGTACAATATTTTATCATTTCATTTATTATATTAGATTTAATGATATAGGAATATTTCATTGGTATATCACAATTTCATTTATTATGGTAATAAATAGGGATGCTCCGATCCGCCTTTTTCGCCTCCGATACCATTACGATACCTAGGGTTCAGTATTGGCCGATACCGATACCGATCCGATACCAGTGAAGTTTTTTTCCCTCATTTAAAT
>NW_015547135.1:0-295 GCF_001515605.1 Sinocyclocheilus anshuiensis | reverse complement strand
AACAATAAATATGAAAAAATATAGGCCTATGTATATTTATAATCTATGACAAAAATGTATCATAAACTAGGTTAGTGGATAATTCGGCAGCAAAAGTTATTCTAGAAAAATCAGTGCACAATAATTTTAGAAATCCAAACATTTAGTGAAAAAACAATATTTTGTGGGGAACAAATAAAAGTGTTGCACTAAATATGGTAAAATGTTACATTGCTATTTGTATTATTATAAAATCCATTCATTAAAAACGTTCATGAATATATTTATATATAAGTATATACTATAAAATTAAAAT
>NW_015547134.1:0-484 GCF_001515605.1 Sinocyclocheilus anshuiensis | reverse complement strand
TTTAGCACAATTACAAATTTGAAAATACAAACAGGATCATTGAAACTTGTATGTTTACATATTAAACTCATTGCTATTAAGCTGCTAACCCACTAGCAAGTGAAGTCAATAGCTGGAGGCCTTGCATGAACAATGCAGTCAACTCACTAAGAGTTTTACTTGCAAATGAGCATTGATATCTGCCTTTAGAAAGTGGTTTCCTATCTTTCTGAAAATAAGGTGGAGGTCTACCCCTACCCAGTGACCAGCATTTTTCCTCTGTATGGCCTATTTTGTGACAGGAACTACAAAACCTGCTATCTTTGCCACAGGGTTGTTTGCTGTGTTCTCCTGAAGTTTGAGGATTTTCATGACTCTCTAATGCTTCCTTTACACCATGCGTTCTGGTCCACGACTCTGCCCTATTACGGTGCTGCATCACCTTAAGAACTGAAATCGTCACACTTTTTTGAGCAGTGGCACATGCTTCCTCTGAACAAATCAT
>NW_015547133.1:0-1103 GCF_001515605.1 Sinocyclocheilus anshuiensis | reverse complement strand
TTCCCTAATGGTGCCTGTACTCCCTCTGGCAGACCATAATGGACCGTTTTCCAGACTCTCTGAATCTCCTTCTGTCTCTTTGATAGTGACGGAATGGGGACGGCATTTCACCTGGGAAGAAACAAGAGGAACGAGCGTCCCTTCATTTACTTGTCAGGAAGCTGGCATTAGGGGTAGCTGACATGGTGCGCATACTGAAAATGGCACTTGCTGGCAGTTACAATGCAGCAAGAAAAGCCTTCGACCCAGGTGCACCATGACAACCGCATCACTGTTCAGAGCACAGAAAGTTGAATCGGGTGCTATTTACCGGCTGAAAAAACACCATAATCAGTCTAAGCTTGCTATTCTTAGCTGGTGTGTTCTGGTTCAGCTGAACACCATACCAGACTGGGAGCCCAGTTAGAGCTCCAGTGTGTTCTGGTTTAAGCTTTTTTCTTTTCTTTTTTTTTCAGTAGGGCTGAAAGTCTATGTTCTTTGACTCATTCAACATTAAGTAATTCATAAAGGAATAGTTCACCCAAAAAAATGACAAATTTGTCTCATGTCATCCTAAACATTTCTTCTGTGAAACACAAAAGTAGACATTATGAAATAATGTGCTTTTCTTGTCTATACCCCACTGATTTTGTTTGTATGGACAAAAACAGTTGAAACATTCTTGATGGGATGACATGAGCATGGGTAAATGATAACAGAATTTTTATTTTACAATACAATACAATACATTACATTGTCATTGTCAACCATGGTTGAAATTTGTCTTTGACCACACCAGCGAAAACCAAATACACATACACTGTAAAAAATGATTGTGATTTTAACAGTAAAAGACTGTAAAAAAAGGCTACAATAAAAACCTGTTAATTGGTTATCAGTAAGTTTCCATACTATATACGGTGAATAACTGTAATTACATTTAATGTAATGTTACAGTAAAATACTGTTAAAATTACGGTTTTTGGAGCTGAAAAAGAAAAAGTAAATGTATAATTTACAGTGAAAAACTGTAAATTGACACTCCCAGAATTCCCTGCATGACACTTCATATTTTATATTTGAAATAACTATGTTTCTTCTTAGTTTTTTCTTATCAGTTGTGT
>NW_015547132.1:0-834 GCF_001515605.1 Sinocyclocheilus anshuiensis | reverse complement strand
ATAGACGATCATGAATAGCTCTAAATCTGTTTATAGAAAGATTTCCGATGATCATCACCTGGAAATGAAGGGATTCAGGATGATGAAATGTGTTGCTATCCGATCATTGCAATCCAAGGTGAGGTTTTGTTTTCTAGGGCAGCAGCTTTTAGCAGAGCAGTAGTAAATGATACCAAGGGAGGAAAGACAGGAAGTGAAGCAGAGGGAATGAGAGTCTTGGACCACAGGAAGATGCTTACGTTAGAGACTGTGCACTATAAACAGAATCGGTAACAATTAATGATAAGGTTTCATTTGTTAACATTAGATAACTACATTAGCTAACAATAACAATGAAAAATGCTTCTAAAGCATTTATTATTTTTAATGAATGTTCATTTCATCATTTACTAATACATAATTCATATTAAAAGATGTATCTGGGTGGGTGAGCTAACATGAACTAATAGTTGTGCTTTATTAAATAATGTCAACAAGGGTTAATAAATACTGTAACAAATGTTTTGTTCACTGTTAGTTAATGTTAGTTAATCCATTAAAGAGCAGGTCATATGGTATTTTAAAGTGTCCTAATATTGTGTTGGAGTCCCCTACAACAGGTTTAAATGCATCTAAGGTCAGAGAACATTTTAATTTCTCAGAATATACATTTAATATTAGAATCATTTTTCAATGATTCATAAAACATTGTAATTTTCTCAGAATATACATTTAATATTAGAATAATTTTTCAATGATTTCGAAACGATTAGTTCGAAGCAGTTCTGGGCTTAAAGGGTTAGTTCACCCAAAAAGAAAATTCTGTCATTAATTACTCACCCTCGTGTTGTTCCA
>NW_015547131.1:0-534 GCF_001515605.1 Sinocyclocheilus anshuiensis | reverse complement strand
TGCGGCTTAATGACCAACAACAATCTGAGGATTCAAGGAACTACCTGCGCTATCCTACACGAATTAAGAGACGAACCATTCATCGTCTTCAAGGAACTACCGGCGCTATCCTGCATGAATTAAGAGACGAACCATTCATTGTAGCAAAACTACAAGAAATCAGGGAAAAGCTGCTGGACGAGTCCTACAAGAAAGTCGTTTACGACGCCGTGGATCTCTGGCAAAGCAGTGTGTCTGCCCCCGGGGTGTGATCGTGACAACATGGGATCTGTGTGTAGCGGGAAGAATTTTTTCAGAGACGTCGTGTTTATCCCGTGTTATAAAGAGCAGATGATCGAAATGATACTCACGGTTATCGAGCACGCATGTGATCCTGAGAAAGATTACGAGGGGCAAACGAACCGTATAAAAAATCTCAAGAAACAAATGGACGTTATGAGAAGAGCTACGTATAAATGGGATGTATTGATCGACATGTGTGTCAACAGAACCGATACACCCGCTGTAATGCTCAGAAAAATTCTAGATGAGATA
>NW_015547130.1:0-477 GCF_001515605.1 Sinocyclocheilus anshuiensis | reverse complement strand
ACGCAGCCACAATAGCTCTGTATGACACATGATCGCTTTTATTTATTTTTTCCTGTTTTATTCAAAATATTCACAAACATGCTCAATATATTATGAAATATCTGATATTCCGATTCTGAAATACGTGCAAGTAAATCTATTTGGTAGTTTAAACACTTTTATATCGACCGTGTTAGTTGATCTATACCGGGTGATGGGCGCCGCCATGTTAGTTCGCGCTGCATCCGAGCTGTGGGATGTACAACACGCAAATTCATCCTCTCCTACCGAAACATGTTAAAGTAGGTCTCCGGTAAACTGGGAGAAGAGCAGAGTAAACTTTATAGTTACCTACACAATCTGTATATGATATCAATAAAAACATGTCGTCAGATTATATTTGGTAGGATTATTTCCGTTTCCATAGACATCAGCGTGTATTTTACATAAA
The DNA here is from genome assembly GCF_001515605.1 of Sinocyclocheilus anshuiensis. NCBI lineage: Eukaryota > Metazoa > Chordata > Actinopteri > Cypriniformes > Cyprinidae > Sinocyclocheilus > Sinocyclocheilus anshuiensis. The sequence goes on along the minus strand of NW_015547130.1, from coordinate 47 downwards.
TGACTATAACTGTATGGTTTTGCTAGTACTTATGTGTATTTAAATGT
>NW_015547129.1:0-972 GCF_001515605.1 Sinocyclocheilus anshuiensis | reverse complement strand
TTTACATAAAAGATGTTTACATTTAGTCCACAAGACAAAAAAATATCTGAAATTATTAAAATAACCCCATTCAAAATGGGGTTCTTAATACTGTGTGTGGTTACCTGGATGATCCATGACTGGTTTTTTTGTTTTGTGATGGTTGTTCATGAGTCCCTTGTTTGTTCTGAACATTTAAACTGAGCTCTGTTCTTCAGAAAAATCATCCTGCAGATTCTTCAGTTTTCCAGCATCTTTTGCATATTTGAACCCTTTTCAGCAGTGACTGTATGATTTTGAGATCCATCTTTTCACACTGAGGACAATTGAGGGACTCAAACACAACTATTAAAAAAGTTTCAAATATTCACTGATGCTCCTGAAGGAAACGATGCATAAAGAGCCAATTTTTCTTATTTTGTAGAAATTTTTTTCCATTTAGTACTGCCCTTCGGAAGCAACATGTTTTGTGATGGTTGTTCATGAGTCCCTTGTTTGTTCTGAACAGTTAAACTGAGCACTGTTCTTCAGAAAAATCCTCCATGTCCTGCATATTCTTCAGTTTTACAGCATCTTTTGCTTATTTGAACCCTTTCCAGCAGTATGATTTTGAGATCCATCTTTTCACACTGAGGACAATTGAGGGACTCAAACACAACTATTAAAAAAGGTTCAAACATTCACTGGTGCTCCAGAAGGAAACACGATGCATTGAAAACGTTTGAACAGGATGAAGATGTCCCAATTTGTCTTATTTTGCTGAAATAATTTTTTTTCCCATTTAGTACTGCCCTTCGGAAGCAACAGAAGATACTTGCATGTTTTCCGGAAGACAAATGAAGTACAATTTACTTTGATCTTCAAATTCAAAAAGTTTTCCCCCCCCGGCTCTTAATACATCGTATTTCCTTCAGGAGCATCCAGGGTGTGAACTACGGGGGAGCTAGTGGGAGCTTGGCTCCCCTTAATAAGACATGGGCTCCCCTGAAAACG
>NW_015547128.1:0-1357 GCF_001515605.1 Sinocyclocheilus anshuiensis | reverse complement strand
TATATAGCCTAGCTTTATTATGTTTTTCTCCACTTGCAGAAGCGCTGCAGGTGCGATATGTATATGTATATAGAGCCTAGCTTTATTATATTATTAATAAATAATTATATATTATATTTAAATATGTATAAATATACATATTTCTTATATGTAAAAGTGTCAGTCGCCAGTTGTCGGGTAAAACTTTTACGAAATATTACAATGCAATGTAGTGAGAACAACAGTCAGTTTTTAAAGAGATTCGCTGTTTCTGACGGAGATTTGCTGTTTCTGACATGAGCGAATAAAATAATCTTTTCCGAAGACAAGATCATCGTGATTAGCTGTTCTGTCATAAGTGACAAGAGCGAATCAAATAATAGGATACAAACGGAGTGATATGGTCAGAGCAGTGTGATGGCCAGCTTGTCCCTAGACACGGTTCTAATAACTTGTACCTGAGAAGATATTTGTTACGGAGTAACCAGAACATGAGACTTGTGGATCCATGTGCAAAGCTTTTATTAAGACATGGTCATAAACAGGCATAGGTCAGACATAGGCAAACTGGTATGTAGAAGACAAGGCAAGGGTAGTCCGGTAAACAAGCGAGGGAGCTGGTATGTAGAAGACAAGGCAAGAGCAGTCCGGTAAACAAGTGAGGGTCAGTCGATGACGAACGTCATCCAACAGGGCTAGACTAGAGAGATAATCCAGGTACAAAGCAAAGGTCCAGGCAGGGGCAAACAGTATCCGAACAGGGCAAGACGAGAGAGGTAATCCAAAGTACACAGGCAATGATCAGAAGACGAGGAAACAGACAAGGCAAGACTAGGCTAGACTAAGAAACTAAAAATGGCTCCGTAGAGTAGCTATCGCTAGGTGAGTGATAAGTGCTAAACAATACTCGGCAGCTTGATGGGTAAACAAAACTAGAGACTAAACAGAAACACGGAATGGCTCGGTAAAGCAGCTAACACTTGGGGAGTGCTAAACGCAGAACAATACTCGGCGATCGGAGCAGGAACTGAGTGGGTGTTATGTAGTGTGTGTGATTGGTCTCAGGTGAGCGTGTGATTAGTGAAATGGTGCATGGGAAATGTAGTCCGTGGTGACGTGCAACAATCAGTGTAGTGAGAGAGTCGTTATGATGGACGAGTGACCTCTGGTGGCGATCCGATGGAAGTCCCAAGGAGCGGCTTCCAGACGCTCCAAACACTATACGATCCAGGAGGGCGGTGGAGCGGAGGCGGAACAGGGGGAGGGATGGAGGGCCAGGTTCACGTGGAAGTGGAGAGACAGGGGACTGAGGCAGGACCGGCGGAGCAGAGAACCAGGGCGGAGCCGGCAGTACAGGTGGAGCTGAAGACCACCACAG
>NW_015547127.1:0-851 GCF_001515605.1 Sinocyclocheilus anshuiensis | reverse complement strand
TAAATAAATGTAATTGTACAAACTATGTAGGCTACGATTTCAATTCGTTTACTCTCAAACATATCAAACATATGTTTTTTTTCTGTCCTCTGATGAGCATTGTTCTGGGCTGCGTTCCCCAAAAACATTAATGCTTTCTTATGATACTTTTGGGAACACAGCCCTGTTTGAAAGCACTGTCAGAAGTGAGTGAACGCTCTCTGTGATTGATTGGTTCTGTCTTGCATCATTTGCATGTGTTCAGATGAGCAGGAAAATAGTTCTATCCTACAGTTATTCACTAACACAGGTTATTCGTCCAATTCAATGCATATTGTACGCAATAATTTATAAATTTTTTGATTTACAAAATCACTGGTAAATAAAACGCCTTAGTATCGATATTTTTTATCTGAGTATCCATACTTTCGATACTTCAGGATTGATACGCCCATCCCTACTTAACTTGTGATTGCTATCAGCAATGTTGTCGAACCAAATCACCTACCTTTCCTTTAAGTAACATAAGGTGTCAATCTAAGATTGCCGTGAAGACAAAAACAAATACTAAGTTTAAGCACTTTTAAAAATCTGCTCACTTAAAAATGAATCCTTTCTAGTCAATGACTTAATCACCACAACTTGGATTTTTATATTGGATTTTATATTATTCATTTTGAACGAATCTTTAATGTGACTCGGGAAGAACGAGTCGTCTCGGGGAGTGATTCGTTCAGTCATGCATGCGCAACATCCTATAGGTTCTGTACTGGAATTAGTCAAGTAGTACACCTGTTTCGAGTCTTTGGGTTTTTCGAGTCATTCGCTCATCACGTGACAGCCCCATAAGTTTAACCAATGCAGTCTGAGCC
>NW_015547126.1:0-688 GCF_001515605.1 Sinocyclocheilus anshuiensis | reverse complement strand
CGTTCATAATTTTGTTCAGTGTAATTAGATCAGACAGAGAAACTGGACATCTTATTGGTTTCATACAGATTACTTTATCACAGAATATTTGTTTTCAACATGATTGACTTCATTTAAAAGTAGACACTTCAAGCTTTCTATAGATATATTTCTCATGTCTGTGTGTCATGTATTCGCTGAGTTTCAGTTCATTTTATTGACGCGTTTCTAAAAGCAGTTCGTGAAGACAGAACGTGTCATGTATTCGCTGAGTTTTAAATCATTTTAGTGACGCGTTTCTAAAAGCAGTTTGCGAAGACAGAACAAGCACCGTGTTTATTTTCTTTATTTTGCAAAAGCACAAAATTTTGTTGTTGTTATTGACACTTAACAGTTTCGAATGATGTATAACACTTATTTGTGTGACAAAAATCGACAGAGTATTTTTAGTGTCTTTCACACTGATCTTAAAAAAAGTAAGCTGGTCGCGCCGGCGCGACCGTCGACCCCAGGGAGTTAATATTAAGTGACATACATTGTCTGACTATAACACTTTTGCCTGATTTTGCTCTATTTCGTCAACGAAAATAGTTTCAAAGTAACAGCTGAGAAACTGCACATCTCCGTGCAAACACATGTGCGTTTTTAAATTAATCTAATGCGTCAATGATTCAGTTACCCATTCACAGACATCAGAATCAGAATCAGA
>NW_015547125.1:0-542 GCF_001515605.1 Sinocyclocheilus anshuiensis | reverse complement strand
AAATAAAAAACAAAACAAAAAAAATTATTTTCACAAATGAGTGTTGACAGTGTGTGTACACAACCACCCTGTAATGATAAAAATCCACCTAGAGTAAAAAAAAAAAAAAAATGAATCCAGATTAATAATATCCCCTTTTTCAAATAAAGTAATTCTCAGCTTCTTGGCTGTTACTTCACATTGTGACGTAACAAAAACAGGCCCCTCCCACGATAGTTTGATTGACAGTAGCGTTTCAGCACAGTCTGGACTGGCGTCTTACCTTAGACCCGCCCTGAGTGAGCTGTCATCTGTCCGCCATTGTTTCACCACCGGAGCAGATGTAGACAAGAATGACTCCATAGCGATTGAGGTGTTTTGTTGTTGGATGTAATAATGAACGTAGCAGTCGTCATTTACTCCCGACATCTGAGCCGCTGAAGACGCAGTGGAGTACATTTGTTTTTGAAGGGAATGCGTTCCCCGATCTGCCTAAATGCGTCTGTTCACGCAAATCATTCGTGATCCAGCTTCACCTCCAGAAGAATTGAGTATAAGTTTTT